>NW_010169709.1:36055-56597 GCF_000695765.1 Mesitornis unicolor
CCGGCCGAAGGGAGCCCGAGCTCTGCTGGCGTTGGCCCAGCCGCTATTGTGGAAAGGCCACCATCACTGGGCAGGAAAAGGAAGTCGGCACTAAATCAATGTATATCAAAGGAAGTGAGTGGAAAAAACACAAGCACTGCCAGAATGCTTAGCAACTCTTTCTTTCTTTCTTTTTTAAATAATAGTTATCTTTACTTGCAAACCTCTGAGCTGCTGACAGCAGGCTTGAGGCCCGTCCACTGCAGAAGACAGGAACTACACAGATCTATCTCCTGCATGCAAACAACTGTTGTTGAACGCTGCTTTCGACTCTCATTGCATGATGTGCTATGAATAGGAAAGTCTCTGTGCCTGAAATGCTAGGAAACAGGGGTACATTCCTTTTCCAAATCAAAGATAGGAGAAGACAAGGAAGGAAGAATTGATTCAAGACTGAGCTATTGCCAAATTACTGAGAGCTCTCTGACAGAACCGGAACTCTTAATAATTCAAGAGTCTGGTACTTTGACGCGTTCAGAAAACAAACCCAAGGCTTTCTTGATTGATGCATGACAGGCTAATGAGAAAGTATCCATAAGCTGGGCTAAGAGGAAAGAGTCTGTACAACTGTGATGCAGAAGGGGCCTCTTATTACTATACAATTTAGCCATGACAGACACTTGGTACAGTCTGTTAGCTTTGGCATCTCTATATGGATACCTCAGAATGCCAATAAAGGAGAACTATTTTTTAAAATAAAATATTTTTGGCATTGGATTTGTCTGTGAAAAAAGAAACGTGGCGTTCAGACGTGCATTGGATACCATTGTCTTCTTCATACGACCAAGGAATGTTGCTCTTTTTACGCACATTCACTTCAAACTGGAAAGGATGGGAAACCCTTTTTTGTCCCACTTTCAGTCACGTACTTCACAAGCTTTCAGCACTTTCTGCATTTGTTTGCTACTTCATATAAGCAAACTGCATGAAAGGGAATCAGCAGACTGTAGACAGGATACAAGCAGGTTTGCTAGGCAAGTCTAGTATTGAGAATGAGTGGTCTAGCTCTCCAGTTCTGAGCTTCCTCTCCCAGTTTCCTTTCCTCAGAACAGCGTGGATCTGACACTGATTCAGACCCCCAATGCAGAGACTGTTGTAGTTTAATCAGATTTATTAGTTGACACTAAGATTGCATTGCAGATACTGGCGTAGAATCCTGTAATGGCTATGCCTCAGGTTTACACAGTTAATGAAACTAAAGCACTCCTCTTCCACAGAGGGAGCTGGTTCAGAACTTGGAACCAAAACAACTCAGACATTCCCACTGCCCTCGTGATTTGCAGCACCCGTCAGCTGAAGCATTAGGTCTTATACAAGCCCTAAAATAGCTGTTATAACAAACACAGCTATCCTCTGCTCTTGTTTCCAGCGAAATTTAGCTTTTCTCACTTTTAAAGCAAAAGTTATTTACATAGAGCACTATCGTAGGCTCTAACCTTCAAACTGCAGATCCCTGTTATTGCTCACCTTCCTGCTCTTTCACTGCTGAGTTTCACACCGAGGAGCCAGATTCTAAACCACACACTTTTTTTTTTAGACCCAAAAGACTTTGAGGCAGTTTCAGATGTTTTAGTTTTTCGTGTAAGAAGTTAACAGCTTCGGGCATCCTTCAGCAACAGATTTGAATTGCACTGCATAGTCATCGAGGGGCTTATAACACAGAAACTGGGACAACTCAGACAAATCTACCAGAGACAGAAGTCATAAAAATTACAGGAGTCTTACATGGACCTTTCCACTAAACACGAGTTCACTAAGCTAACAAAAACACAAAGGAAATGAGACAAAGAGACTTATTACAGTGACTTCTCATTATCTGTTGTGCAGCTGTGCCAGTCACCTCTGATATTAGCCTTGTGCTCTGCTCATGTGGTAACTGCGAGACTGAAAGGTTAGGGAACTCGCTGTGTAGGGCGCAGTGGCAATTCCTTTGCTACCAGTAAAATGCTGGATTACAGGAGCGAGGACAGATTCCAAAGCCCAACATAAGAAAAAAACGAAAATAAAATCTAGGTTTCATGAACTGAAATTGCCAATCTAAATAAAAAGCTTAATGGTCTCACGTAAGCCTTCCAAATTTCTAACCTCAATGAATCTGGCTTTAGGACATCCCCTTTAGCAGCTCCTCAGCTGTTCAACAACTTAGTAAGGAACTTTGAAACACTGTGTTGTAAACATATTAAGAGCTTTTGAAAATGAGCTGCCCTGTCCTAGAACAACCTTTCAATTTCTCATGGCTTCCAGAAACGCTACACCATAAAAGATACATTTCAGAAAATGAAGACGAGCAGAAGTGGCAGAGATACTCACTGACAGACAGATGCCTACTTCTGGGTTCGGGCTGTTGATAGGGTGTGTTCACATCCCCCACAGATTGGGAAGTTTTAATCCTGACTTGTTTGGGCAGTCCAGAATGGGGTGAAGAACAGGTCTGTTGGGTAAAATAAACAAGAAAATTAAAAAATAAAATAAAGAGACTGAGGAGCTCAAGCAGTCTGGCCACAGTTTCAGAAATATCATGTTTAGTAGCAAGAAAGTAGCTAAGAAACGGTTCTAGAACCTGCGATCTTATTAACTTCACAGAATACAAATAAAGACAGCAAGAGAGCAAGCTTCACAACCACTGTGTACAACAGGAGTTGAACAACTAGAGCATGCGGCCCTCCGGCAGCAAATCCAATGTAGGATTTACAGGTCCCAGTGTGTGTCTTCCATTAGCAGCTACCTGTGAAACCCAAGAGAAGGGGCTGCTACCACTCTCGGAGAGCAGACCATGGAAGAACCTACAGTTTCTTTCAGCCACCTTGGCCAGCAGAGTTTAATCAGAAATCTTCCACTCTTTCAGAAGCAGTAGAGAGCAACCTGACTCCCCACAATTTTTAAAATAGCAAACTGACAATTCAGACAGTCCAAGGGAAAATAAATTCTAGAGAGCTGAAGAGCACAAAGAATTTGGAGATGCCAAGATGAACACTGCCTGTGTTGCTTCTATTCATCCTTCCCTGAATGTACATAGACCTAATCTAATTAAAGATCATATTTTTCATGGTGTCATCTTCTCATTCAGAGGAATGAAAGGAGACACGTGAAAGGACTTCTCCCTGATCTGTAGAGATGGATGGAAGGGGTCACTTCACCACGCTTTGTAGGAAGAGAAACCGGACGATGGGTTAATGCAGGGCAGTAGGATGAATTGCTGCCCTCCCTGTGCAGCACAAGAAACTGCGAGGCCACTTCAGGCTCCAGAGGGTGCTCCCTTGGAAACACAGACTGCAGCTTCAGGCACCTCTGTGCTCCTCCACGGATGATACAGGGAGCAAGGGCTTTTAATGGAAGACTGAACAGGACACCAGCTCTCTAAGGGTGGTGTGCTAAGGTCTGAACATATGAAATACTGGGAATTGCCAACCTCCCCCAAGCACACGAGCTCCTGTGCATGTCAAGGTAGGTGCTCAATACTAATGGACACCTTTAATTTTAATTTTGCTGTCCCAAAGTACTTAGTTTTACAAGAGGATATAATATTCCCTTCCTCTCGTGTATTACAGACTTTAACTAATGTTAACTCATTTTACTGAGATGAACAGAACGAAAGATACCCCAAGGAAATGAATTCCGACTGCTGAAAATTATTTGAAAATGACTGGCAAAGGTATGAGACCACACAATCAAACAAGTAAAGTAATTAATAGTTGCTCATTTAATAAGCACTTACCCTTGCACAGAGTAGGGAGGAAGCCTGAATTAAATTACATAAACTCTACCATGAACAGATTCACGGGAGCTGTAAAGGGTGCAGAGACCACACCACTTCCATGGCTTTAGTACTCTAGGTGTTCAACTTAGCCAGTTCTTCCCCTTAGTTTCTAAACAGAAAGGACTGACAACAGGAGTGAGTTGCTTGATAAAAGCAAGCACAAACGAGCCACCGAAAGAGGCACAAGAAAATTAATATCAGCGCTATTAGGCAAAAACGCAGGCTCTCAGTACTAGACACGCAGCTGCTGTAAAGTTAATTTGTTTTATATACAGATTTGTGCCAAAGTCACGGCGTTACCTTTCCATCCCCAGAAAAAGAAAAGAGCACAACCAAAACAAAATCTGCATCCTGTACTTCAGGAAAAATAATGCTTCCCGCTCCCTCAGTGGGATGAGATCATGCAGCCAAGAAACCTCCTTCAGACTCGTGGGCTTTTGCTTTATCACATGTAGGGCTCTCCTGTCAGGCAACTCAGAGCTGAAGAGGAAGTCGGAGGAGAGGGGGGAAACAGTGGCACTTACTGAAGACTTCGCTGTTTGTTTCTGCTTTGAGCAAAAGAGGAAAAAACAGCTAATAAAAGGACAGCACCACAGTACTGGCTGGTGGAGGGATGAGATTTACCGAGTGTTTACTGCAGGAAGGTTTTGGTGGCTTATGTAAAGTGTAGTTATTATCATTTAACATCTGGTTTTCAGCCTGAAGACTCTGAAATTAATAGAGGGCTGTAAAAGGCAACTGTTTTACTGTGTTATACCAAAAGTTGAGGCTACCTTTTACAGACTATTTCCTGACAGCACAGAACAAAGTCTGACCACGCTAGGTCAGACCAAAGGCCTTTTTGCCAAGTATTGTCTTCAGAACAGTCAGTAACAAATGCTTCGGGAAAGGGCATAGGACAAGGAACAGCATCATCCCCTCCTACACCTTTCCAGCTTTTGGCATCCAGTCATTTGGGAAAGGGCTGTTAACCCTCCTGAAGGTCTCTGTACTTCTGTTAACGTGGATTATCAAATTGAAAAATAGCAAGAAGGGTATTTCAGTTTTGGTGACAGCTCCAAGAATTACAGGTGTGACTACTTCAGGGGTTTGAACTCACAACCTGTGGAACTTGCATAGGGATGAACAGTCATGAAGCTGCTACCAACAGAGCTTTCAAGAGAGAGCAGCTTTTTGTGCCACGCTCTTCAAGAGAATTTGGCAATTTGCAAATAAAATTATCTAAGCTATCAAGGTTTTTGGCTTGAAAAGCTGTATGATGTTAATTCTGAAAAAAAAAGACAAGACATTGGTGGAGTGAAAAGAGTTCTGCAGTCACAGATGAGGAATAAGGGAAACTTCTGACTCTCTTCACCCTCTTCAGTTCAATTCACTGTCCAAAAAAGCAGTTTTGAGAGCCTGACTTAGAGATTTACATCTGAAGTTAAGATCTTTTCTGCTGAAAAGTGCAAACTGCATTGAAACTCACAGTCACAGCCCCTCGTAGTACAGGAAAGTGAACCAAACCAGTCAAATTCATCTTAGGTGTGAATACACCATTACTAGCTAAAAGCAATTAGTTTCTACAGAGTAAGGCTGGATTCAATGCAATAAAGTTACAGCTCTGAAAAATCACTGGGAGCTGTCCTTAGGCTTCTCAGCCAAGGAAAGAAGTGCTAATAGCTTGTCTTCAAGGACAACCTGTGCTTTCTTAAAGGCAAGATAATTACACACACTTTCAATGCTGTGCTATTAATCAAAGGTAAAAAAGTTCTCTGCAAACCAAACTCATTGTTTTCTGAATACAGCCATTGGGAACTTGATATAAAGTGGCCTTCGTATCACAGCTCAAAAAGCTGCAACGTTTTAGTCCCTGAGCAGCTACTGAAGCCAGGAAAAATAAAGGGAGATACCTATAGCTAAGCCAAAGCAAAGAAGTTAAACATTTGCCTTTGTATCTGTGAAGAGTGATCTTACCAATTCCTGTTATTCTCAGAAAAGGCTACCACCACGTTTCAGACACTTAAAGGTAAAACCTTCCTTTTGCTGCAGTTACAGAAGTTGTTACCTACATGGTTTCTGTCCTGAGACAGCAATGATATTCTAAGGCTTTTCAAATTAGAGCTTCGGTCTAGGAGATCTACTGCTTTGTCCAGGTCATCTTGATTTTTCAAAGGAATGGAGAGCTGCAAAATAAAGCACAGGAAAAAAAAAATCATTAAAAAAGGACAGAAAAAGTTAGTCTACTTCCACAATAGGTATTTAAACACAGAAAAAACCTGAGAATAGTAAATAGGATTCTGATAGGTCAATTACTCCACAAATTTTCATTACAGTGCTGTCTTACTGCCCTTTTTAACAAGGTTTTCCTCCCACACCATCAGATAAATAGCTGACCCTATGCAAATTTCTCTAAGGCACCTTACACAAAAAAATGAATTGCTACCTGATTTTGTTGTTTGCAAAGAACAAGTCAGGGACAGGCCCCTGACTCCCTGATGAGAACGCTGTCTCAGAATACTTATGAATCCAGACCTAACGACCATGTGAAACTTGGGTTTCAGATAGAAACTAATACAGGGCAGATTAAGACTTTGAAAAAGGGAATCAAAGAAGAATTTTAAACTTGCTAGTAAGACCCCGTGAAATCATGCCCAGACAGCCCACTCACACCTCGAAACGTGGACGTTATTAACACCAAAGAACCTTTTTGTCCAACTCCTACTGGTGAACGGGGTTTTGCATCTCTCTCATTAGGGATTCAGTCCTGAATGGTGGCAGGGCAACACCACAACAACAAACCCAAGGAAATGCCAGGGTGTCCAGGGGGAGAAAGCCAACGAAATACTTTAGATTATAAACACGGACTACCCAGCTTTGCAGAGACAAATGCTATTGCCCATGCCACTTTCTTTTACCAAGGACAGTGCCCCCAGCCCCCTGCAGCATCAGTGAACCTCTCATGTTCTCTAACTCCCCTGTCTGCCTCCAAGCTGGGCAATGAGCAGAAAGTGCTGCAGCCAGCAGGAGGTAAATGTGTTGCAAACAGTTGGATGGCTGCTGCTCGTCAGCAGTCAAACACAAACAGTACTGACTGCTGTCAGACAGCTGAAGAAATGACCCTGGGACTGCCTGCAGTCCTCAGACCGTACATATATTGGCTTGCAGTAGTTGCTTTCAGCAGTCAAAATACTTCAAGTACATTTTTCTCCTCCCCAAGAGAGTCTCCCAAACAATGGCAGTACAAGGAAGCGAGATGCTGATGTTCGTACAATACACACGGCAGTGCGATGTTTTGTCAGGATCAGCATGTTTTCCTCTGGAGCAGAGTGATTCAACTACGGTTCACATTAGAAGGAAGAACTGAAAATTAAATCTAAGGGTACAGAATTTGAGATGGGAGGGGGTGGTGTCATCCAGAGAGAGTGTTAGGTGTTCTGAGCACCGCTAACAACGCTGTGTACCTCGTTGTTCATGTAGTGGAGGTCCAGTGGCTGGCCAAAGGCTGTTTTCACTTTCTGTTGCACATCTTCATAGCGCACGGGACGGACAAATGGGATAATTCTGGAACGAAAGAGAATCACTGATTGAATTCAGATATATACTTGGTAATGCAATAAAATTCGATGGGTGAGCCATTAAAAACACATTTGAACGTTCTCTTTTCATCCTCAAGCAGGTAGTGAACCTGTCTAAATGGAATTGATATCATTTCAGCAAGGAATTCTTGATCTCTGTTCCATTTCCAAATGGTTTGTCAAAATGCAATATTCAGCTGAAGATTTCAGAGAGAATACCTTTGTCCCTGGATAAGAAAGCATCCCTTACTGAATAAATTTCTTCCACATAACAGGATACAAATCTTCTATGCACTTTGGCTTAAAGAACACTGCTTCAGACACAAAACACAAACAAATACATTTAGTGACAGCTGAATTAAGAGCTGCGGAAGGCCCAAAGAACAAAAAAGTCTTTCGTTTAAGTGCTCCAATATCTGAATTCAAAACTCACTCCCTAAAAATTTCCAAAAAGTGTTCCAGTTGAAAGGTTTCAACAAACATTCCCACAGCAAAGTCAGTCCTGAGCTCCTGGGGAAAGGCATCAGAAGGAAGACACAAAGGAACCTGAAAAGCCCCTTTTGTCCCCAAAGGTGGCTGTGACATGAGCTCCACGTCAGCCCCTCTGCGTGCTCACCTCAAGCATGTCCCAACTTCTGATCACTGTCTCTGCAGCGATCCTTCAAACCCTGCGCAACACAGCAGGGGCTTTTCCTCATGAGCTGAAGTCAAATCTGACTGTAACTGTGCAACTGTTTGTCACTCACAGCTTGCTTTATTTAAAATAAATTGTGGGTTTTTTAATTACAGAGGCCTAATAGATCAAAACTTAACTACTGCTTCTAGCTGTAAAAGCAGTGGCACAGCTGACTTGCAATAATTCAAAATATTCATCTAAGAAAGAACATTCATATAAGACAGATAAGTCTCATACTCCTTCCATCATGAGTATTTTTCACACAAAAGGCATCTCTGGGCACCTTCACTGACTGAATGACACACAAAATACGCACAGATGTAAACCATTCTGATGACTTTCCCCGAGCCCAGACCTTGTGTCACACTAAAGCTGCTGTTCTAGCACTCAGCCGTTTCCTCGCCAGCCGAACAGGAGGAGATTCAGACTCACATACACAAACGGCCTCAAGACATCCAAAATGGCAAGAGGCACAGCCATCCTACGGGAACCCTGCAGAATCCCGTGGCACATGCGTGCTTTTCGGAAAATGACAGGATGGTTTTCTTTGTTGGGTTTTTATTACTGCTTTGCCTACCTTGGAACAGAAAGTCTAATGTTTTAGGCAAAGTAGTAACATGAAGTTCCAGCAAAGCATCTAAAAATGTTTATTTTGCTGGAATGTTCTTCTGGAGGAAGTTGCCAAGTACTCAGAGAGTCGCTACCTTGACAGCTGTGGAAAAGGACGATTTTCACCCTCTTCAGAAGAATCAGCGAGTGAAATATCCTGGTCAAGAACAGGAGGATTCAAATGTGAACCTATAGTTTACAACCTGTTATTCTAGCAAACCAAGCACGTCTGCTCCTCAGAAACCCGCTTTTCATCTCTCTGCCGTGCAAGGCCCAGATGGTTGATCCTGCCTTCAGGCTCCTGCAACCAACCAGACTTCTCACCATCTGCTTTTCCATGGGCCACGGGACCGCACTGCGTCCCCGCCACCGGCGAGTTAAAGCCAACAGCTCTGGGACACAGCTGAAGCCACGAGACCACTTCGCCAGCTGCTCACCCCACTGCTGCAACTTGAAACAACTCTGCTCTGGCACAGCTGAAATTCTACCACAAAAAACTCGATTGCCAGCACCACTTCACAATTTTGCCATCAGGTAGAAATAGGAAGACCTGAATGGACCACAGAAACTCAAGACTTATCTTGCTCACAGGGGCAACAGCTCAGGAAAACCCCAAATCACCTCTGGAGCTCACATGAGTTCGTGCTAAACCTGTGCTCTGGATAGAAAGTGTAGATTCCAAACCGTCCATCCAGCCTGCTCTGCCAGCACTCAGTATCCTTGCACAATATGCAGCTTTTGTTTTAAATAGCTCTAGTGTTAGTTGGCTTCCTTCGCCCCTTCCCAGGAAGGGTTCTTCTTGCTACCCAGACCTACAACATTCAGCTATTTAGAAATAATTGTCTGTGTTAAAAAGCAGCCCACAATAACATTTTCTACATATTACCAAGAAACCCATCCATGAAATTATAGCACTCTGGCACCGCACAAATGTAATTTAGCTCTCAGTTGAGCTGAAGTCCCTTATAAAGGCTTCCATTCTACACTCAATGCATTAAAAAGCAGAGCTGTTCTCAGGTGCCACAAATTCTATTAGTTTAAAAACTCTGTGCGCTCTTCTAACACAAAATCATGGCCTGCAGGGTTTAAGGAGCCCATTCCTGCCTGACCACCTTAAATATTTGTGGTTAGATTTGGCAGCTCCACTGAAACCAAGCACACACACTTACATTCTCGGTGCAAGCTTGCTGTCTGTAACTGCATACCACTTTGGGAATGGGGAATTCAGGCGAGCGTAACTGCATAATTAGACTAACGCACAATCAACCTTTTCATTTTAATGTTGGTTCAGAAAAAAACCCCTTTCTTCTCCCCTGAGCTCTGTGCCATCTTAACATGCACTCAGGCACAAGACATGCAAGATGATAGGACTGCAGTGACAAGATTTGGCTTCCCAGTCACCTTGTCCTAACAAGGTATCACTGGAAACTGTGACATGTGGCACAGTGGATCTGTTGCAGCCCACACAACGCCTTCGACACAGCAGAGCGCTGACAAGATCTGGCTGACAAAGGCAGCAGCAGATCCCAGCTAGGATTGCTTTAAAAATTTCTCCTTGGGCACCAGAACGAAGGGATTTTTTTTTAGTGACAGAATTCACCATGTAGGACCTTGGTGAATGACAACTTTCAATTTTTGAGGAAGATTTTAAGAATTATTTTCTACTGCCGGCTTTACCAACAAAGAACGCCTCTGCTTTTCTGTTTTAACAAAAATCCCTACGTTTGGCAAAGGAAAATACTTGAGGAGGAGCTTAAGCAGCTCAGCCAGTAACTTCTGCTACTAGGATCACCACATACAACTCGCACTGTCGTAAGATAAACGTTAAATTTGCTTTTTATCATGAGACCTTGAACCCCTTCACACTGAAAGTAGTGTCTGGGATGGGAGAAACCAAGGACTCCCATAGGATATCTGTGAAGAGTTGCATCTAAATTCAGGCTTACAACCCAATTAATTTCTTCAAAAAAAGGAAACTGGAACCCAGCATCAAGAACCCTTTTTCCTCTCAGCGAGAGCTCAAGAGCAGCCTCAAAGAGGCTGCAAACAGGTTTGGAGCTTTCCCGTATCTTCACAAAGCCACTGAACAACTAGAACAGCATTGAGAGTTTCTCTCAGTTAGGTGGCAAGAAGGGCTTTTTGGGTTTTATTTGTTTTAAGGGCTTTTTGAGACCTAATTTGAAACATCTAGGCAATTTTATCCATTGGAAACAATACTGAAAATGCCAATTCCCTTAATTTTGGTGGTTTTTTTTTTTGTAAAATAAAGTGTCTCAAAATCAAGTATCAGAGGAAACAGCAAGGCAACTTTTAGACCACTGAAAAAATCTTCCCTGGCTGTATCTGTTGCTCAGTCACAGCAGGACAGCGATAGGTCATCAGGAAGTGAGAAACTAGAAAAGAATGACACCAATTTGATCCGTTTCATTTGCTTTCAGCTAAACAAAAAGGGAACACATTGGAAATAAGACTATCAAGGCTGAATTTATTTCAGGATGGACAGCTGTTTTAATATTACTGCAATTCACTTTCAAATAGACATTATGAAAATAAAGCAAAGTGAAGTGTTGTATGACACACTGATTTTTAAAAATAACCAAGTTGGGTATGACCTGTTTGCTGTTGCCTTTACTGTGTGTTTTTCATTCAGGAACAAAGCAAGTGAAGCCAACAAGACATTTAACCTAAGTTACTGATGAATTAATTATTCTACTGAGCAAAGAACCACAATGGAGACAGCCTTACCGTCTTTCCCCGTTATGTTCAAACTTGATCCTGACATCATTCTGCAGAAGAAAGAACGAACAAAAGGTCAGTTCACAATGAAACACTGGCACACAAAAGAGCACACGAATGGATCATATTGTGATTTTAAGGCCCAAAAGTAAAGCAGGTCACTTTGTGACTGCAGCAGATACCAACTCCTCAAAAGGCTGACCAGAACACGAGTCTGATGACTTTCTCCATGGAAGTCGAAGCAGACTGCACAGAAAGTGGCTGACATGTGAAGACAGCACCACGAGGAATGGAGAAGCTGCTAAAGGAGGAACAGAATAAAGGGGTAAACACCAAGTTGCAATTTTTAATTGTCACTTAAATGGAGGACACTGAAATGTGCTGTAAGGAAACTTAAGCCACCTGTTTCACTGCAGCATGGCAAAAGTCTGAAATTGAGTTCAACTGCATATCCATCTGAACTGAAGTTACTATTTTCTTCGTGTGTTCTCAAAGCAGGCATGTTTTATTTTATGGAAATAAAAATACAGGGAAAGCACTACATTTTTTATTCTTAAGACACAGACTAAATCCCTGCTTCCACAAAAATGCAGCCCCTGAAACTCAAACTATGAAGTTACAAACAAGTTAACTACATCACCTTTTAAAGCGCACAGGGGTCACCCTCCACATCTGGCAGATGCGTAAGGGCACTGACCACACAACCTGTGCGTTCCACTGTAAACTCAGAAGATGCTATGGGGCACGGAAGAGTCAACACGCTGAACTTTCAACGCTGGAGATCAAAGTTCAAATCCCAATTTAGGTCACAAAGACAAAAATAAAAGGGAAAAATCTGCTCTGATAAGAGTCCGTAATTTCTGCTGCACAATTTATGCGATTGGAATAGATTAAGCCATCTGTGAAAGCTGCAGACAATAGGCAATCATACATCTAGGAACTTCAAAAAAACGTGGCCAGGAAATGCTCTTTAGCTGGAGGAAGTATCTGGCAGGCCCAGTGGTCAAGAATGCAGTTCAAAGGGACCCAGGCAGTCACTGAGTACACGGCATTCCACTGATCACTTCCCAGAGCCACAGCCATCTGCAGGTGGGTGATCCCCACCTCGCTTTACCACAGAGGTTCTCTCACATGTGGGAAGAGAAAGAACTTGCTCTAGAAAAGCACTGAAATGAAGCAAATTCTAGAGAACTCATTTTAACTGACAAGTAAAGGAAAAATGCAACAAACAGCATAGGAATAATAAACTATACAAGGTGCCCACCAGGCAACTACTGAGGAAACAGATCTTTCTTCTGCGTAATGTATGGAGGAATGATCCCTTCATATCAGGATTTTCAGGGAAGGAATGCTCTAATTTTAGAGTTTTGTTTGGGTTTTTTTCCTATACTATTCTAAGTAGCACAGTCTAAGGGAACTAACTAGGACTGTTTGCATGAAATCACTGTGATTTTTCAGATTACATTTTTGACCTCAGGATGTGTTCTGGGTCATGAAACAGCTCAGTGACAAAGCGCTCACTGGTTAAAATCAGGCAACACGAAGATCTTCAGGGCTCTGTGGAAAACTTTCTTCAACTTGCTGGTACCTAAGCAAAAATCTCTCTTTCTCAACAGCACTGTACAGTTTCAAACCTGCAATTTGTAACAAAGGGCAGAAGGGGGTGGTAATTTGGCATCTGTCTCCTGATGATTTTTTCAAAAGGAACAGACTGACTGTTTTTCAAAAATCGAAGGAAAGGTATCGAAAGGATCTTAGTGTTTAAATTTCAGAGAGAACCAAAAGGAGTTAAACGTCTAGTGCTAAACCGGTGTGAAAGCAATAAAGCTATCACCTCTACAAACCACTTTCTAAAGCAATTCATATAATCTGTCCTAAGAGATGAGTAAGAAATCAAATCCAAGTTTAGTACTTGACTGTTCCAGTTCTGTGATGCAATATCATAAATAATGACTACAGATTTTCATTTGACATCTCTGAATTTATGTTTCAGAGCATTTTGGAAAGGATTTTGTACTACTCCATCTACAGATTTGTCCAGCACAGTCAAGGAAATCCCAGATCCCAGCTGAACAAGTAGATTACGAGCAGACAAAGCATAAGGAAGAGACAGGCATGAACTCTAAAGCCTGCTCCAGAAAGCTTAAGCCTGTAATAAGGATCTAACTGGGAAGAGTTATTTTCCCAATATAGGCAACTTCTCCTGTTAATCTTAGTCTAACTGCAAGTAACTCTAATTAATTTTTAGGACAGAAATGAACAAAGAATTCTTGACTGAAACTGTTGCTCTGGCATTAAGTATTTAATTCAACTGATACGGAGCACACACTGACAGGGCTCAGTCCTTCCTTTCTACCAGAAAGTCAGTGCAATATTTTTCTCTACCAAAAAAAGTCTCTGGCAATGTAAAATAAACTTAGAGATATTTTAAAGTATTCACTACACCACGTATTATCTTGGAAAAAGTATTTCTTCTAGCAAATGGATTTCACATCCCTCCACCCAAGTAAGGGTTTGTTTCATTGCCCTCTTCATGTGCCATAAGTCAGGGTATCCTCCCTGCTATGGATGCCGTCTCTATTCAGACACCTGTAAATAGCTGCTTCTTTGTTCACTGAAGCAAGGTTTACTGCAGCTTCACTAAAGCCAGTCCTTTCAGACAACCCCCTTCCCTGTTCTTGCATCAACTTCAGTGTGACTACCTTTCATCAACCCTTAATAGTGTGTTCACCTGCAGTTTGAAGCATGCAAAGATGAACATTAGTTCATCAGACCGCTTTGTGCGGCTTTAAACTGCAGTGGCTTTCTTCTGCATCACAGATGGAAATACTTGCTTCCTTTTCATCATCACGCTCTTCAGTTCCCTGCATCGCTTTGAATTTAAGTATTATTTCCATTACAATGAGAAGAGCATCATACAGCTCCATCATGACAGAGTCAGTAAAGAAAAGCTTTCTTGGCCTTCCAAACCTGCTTAAGCGAATTCTGTAAAGGTCAGTGCACATGACTTCAAAACAGGCTCCTAATTTATAATAGCTAATATCGAATAGGCAGCCAGTTTTCTTACCGGAATTTTTTTTTCTTCCACTGCAGAGGCACACTGGTTTGTTATTGCAGGGCTGCCCAAGACGGGTGGACTGCTGGCATTGTGTTTTTTCTTTAAAAACAAAGAAAATAATTTTTTTAAATGGCAATACGACTATGAAGCCAGAAAACCACTTGGTTATCTTTTTAACTAATCTACACAGACCAAACCCCATCCTAAACGTGTGTGGGAGGAAGGCAGAATACCAAGATGCTGCAAATTATCAAAAGTGCACCCCATGAAGGTAAATAAATAAAAAAGCTGATGTTGGCAACACAGCCCAAGCAAAAATAGGGAGCTAATCCACCTGGGATGCTTCAGCAGCCAGAAGCACAAAGCAGAAGAGAGGGAGCAGACCCACCAGCAACCTACCCTGCCCCATACCCCTTCTGCCTCCAGGTAAGGATTTCAAGCACTCATTAGACAGCTTATTACCTGCTTGTTGGAGTGAGCAGTGTCTTTATTCTTCATGGTATCATAGCCAGTCAGCCTGTGACGTCGGCTCATCTGGAGTGCTACCAGGTCCTTCATGATGGATTTCAAGGCCTCTTGTTCGTCTGCGGTGGACAAGAATTTTAGCGTAAGTTGCCTGGGTATCAACTGTAATACTTCTGCACTTGTTTTCTGCTGGCTCATACAAAAATAATCCTTTTTAGGATCTTTGCAAACACACCATGATTTCATTTAGTCATTAAAAGCCCAAATGTAACCTAGTATCGTGAAGCAGTAAACAGATGGATAAATTTTAAGTCACTTGTGCAATGTCACAGAAGGATCTGGCTATAGTAAGGTTCAAAATTAACATCCCCAGTTCTGTTAAAACACTTCCACAACAAACAGTACAACTCGGACAGATTTGCCAGATCATCATAGGTCCTTTAGGAAGGGCAAACTGATGTGCTGCTGCCAAGGAAAACCTGGTAACAATCTGCTCTTTCCAATTTTATATCCTGTTAACTTCAAATTCTTGCTTGTGAGCAGAGTAAATCACGGCCAGCAGAAAGAAAAACGAAAACCTGGACAAAGAGTCATCTTAGAAAATCTCTAAATACAACTCCACTTGCACTGATTTCCCCAACACATTCCTCTCTTCCCCCAAAACAAGCTGATGGACCAAAGTTCAAACCATTTTACGAGGCTTCAAGATCTACCGAGCAGATTCAAATCGCACAGGATTAAGAACGCTGTCTGCTGGCAGAGCCCCATGCAGCAGGTTCAATTCAAGGCTTCTTGCAAATGCAGGAAAATAAAACACACACACATGGAAATATTTCTTGTACATACTATTGGTTGGAAATGACTTTCTGAAGCTAAGAGTCTTGAGGTAACAAATTTAAACTATTCTTCCACTGCTTGTTAGCTTTGAGGGTAGAAGTATTTAGCAGAAGTTTGCATGAAGTCCGGAGGAAGAAAAAAAAGACATAAAAGGAGAAAAATGTAGCTGGGCTGTGATGGGTGCTGGCATAAAGTTGTCTAAAAGCTACGGAAAAGAATCCTTTGCTTTTGCAAGCACAACCACCCTAAATTCCTCAATACTGCAAAAGGTAGACGAAGTCGAGACAAAGTTTGCTTCACAACGGGACTGTGCTACCCGCGTTGCTCGCAGGAGCCGAGCCACCAGCACAACCACGCAGCAGCAGACGCTGGCACCCGGAGGAGCTGCCATGGGCACACGTGGGCTGCTGGGCTGTCACCTTGCATACCAAGACCCGAGGGCTTTCAGGGATAAAGCATTGTTTCCTTGGCAAATAATACATCCAGTTAAAGCCTTCCTGATACTGAAGCACAATTTAGGCATGAAATTTGAAGCAGTGATTAGCTCAGCTCTCAACAGGCCCAGAAGAAGAGTCTGCTCTTTCTAAATGACTCTGGTTGGGCTTGACCACTGGGTTTGGATGTAAAGCACTTTTTCTGGATTTTTCTGTTTGACAATTGGGACTTGTGGAAGTGACGTGAACCAGTAATGCACAGGTGAGGTTATCACATCCCTACTCTTATGACAGTGTATCAGGCGTGCAATGCTTGATATGCCAGATTCCTTCCAGATTTCTTCCCAAAGTCTACAAACACGTCATTTCCTTGTCTTTAAATTGAAATTAGCATTTTTGAAGCTGATCTGTAAATAAACTGAACTTTATTTTAAAAATCCAGCATGGCTGCACACTCATTCCCGATTCACAGCACTGGTTTGGATGGGGAATGGTTTACATTCGGAAATGCGGGCCTGGAACAGCTGCTGTACATTAAATGATGGACTGACGTGCATCTGTATTTCTCTGCAAAAGGGACTCATTGGGACTATTTGTTTCTTCAGTTTCATGTTATGCATTTGTTCTTGAGCATCTCTCAAAGAAGCCAGCTTATGTTTTATGCAGAAGACTGGGTTCACAATTAATCAATGTCTGAATAACAAAGTAGATTTTCGCAATGCTTAAAGATGACAGCTGTGGGACACATACGGCTTCTAAAGCACGCAGAGGGTGAATGCTACCAACATTTAGAAGCAGAAAGAGGGGGAAATATAGCTATTTGTAATGGGACAATGACTAAAAAAGTCCCAAGTCAGGACAGAAGTCACAGTAACATTATCTTTGGTACAACCAATAGTTGCTGCCCAGAAGGTTTGCTTTAGCTTTCTGTGAGTATTCAACACGAGAGCAGAGGAACTTCCACTATGGTCTTCACCCTGTACTACCAAAGAAATAGAAACATCAAGCCTAGGCCAGACTATAGAGAAAAACGGAAAGAAATCTCCCAATGCATTTGCAGAAGGTGTTAATTAGAGCAAAACTCTTAAAAAAGGAAAGCAGAGCACTGAAAATAGAGTGACTCGAAACGAGCCAAAATCAAAACCCAGCAAATCTCCGCTGTCCAAGACAAGCCAAATGAGACAATAACGACATTGTGGTAGCGAAGGGAGAGCACTCCTTGAAATTCCAACTGCATGCACAAGAAGCGAGGGGTTTAAGTAACACGACCAAAGCAAGAGGTTGCTTTTTTGAAAAGCACATCAGCCAAAGGAAATAACTGCTAGGATCTATCTCAGCACTGAGTAACCCCTTGTGGGAGGAAAACGTGAAAAATCAGTTGTGAATGAGGTTAACGTTCCAGGTAACCAACAGCACAACTTTTTTTTTTCCTTTTTCTAAATTGTTTCCAACTTTACATTTGAGCATTCAACATTTTACCTCACTGGAGCGTCTCCAACTTACTCTTATTCTTTCATCTTGTCTGATATTAAGCATAGCCTTTGAGCCACCTGGCAGATAAAGACGACAACTTTGCACCACAAAACCTTACAAATGATGAACTGGCATAGCCCAGGAGTGCCCACCACCCTAAACACTCTGTGAAGAGCTGGGATGCAAGTTTTCCACTACAGTGCAGTTTGGGTTTGGCCAGATACCAGGAGGATGAAGAAGAGCTTGTCTTGGCAGGCTGTCAGGGCTCCTTTGAGCAAGAAGCAAAACAGCTATGAAAGCAGTTTATAGCTCAGCACTCATGACAAGAAATCAAGTCAAAGACTACATCTGTGAATAAGAATTTGCATCTGAACAGCATGGCACATCACTGGGAAATAAGGATCGACATGTAATCGCAGGCTACAGGTGTTTGATCCCACAGTCCAGGCTGTGTATAAATCAGTTGATTTTCAGTGTCATTTGTATGAGAAAGCAGGCAAAGACAACGTGCATCTCATGAATTATGGATCTCTTAATAAAGACTGGAGCTCTGGTACATAGTGTATTTATCTGTTAGCTAAGGCAGCTTGTGAATTTACAATACACTGAGACACCGCGCTCTGAAGGGCAGCATCTGGCAAGCATCCCTAGTTCATGCCCTGCGAGGTCTGCAACTCACTCGCTGTAAACTCCAATTTCCTCTGTAGGCAAGGGCTAATGCTGAAATCTTGTTTGCATCCGTGCAAAAAGGAACCTAATGTAATATCAAAGGTTGATGGAACAACTTCAGGTGAGTTTGAATCTTGTGTGGCTATACATTTTCAATAGCCCCACTGTAAGTTATCAGCTCCCTAGTACCAAAACGTACATTCTGTAATTCATCCTCATGTTGGTGAGGCAGGAAACAGAGCACTTACCTTTCTAAAACATAAAATAAATGTCAAATATTGATCTGGGCTTGTGCATGGAAAAAATGTTTCCGTTTTGGACAGCATTGTGATGGATTTAATGTCGAGAAGCATGAATACCTCTTTATGTCCATCAAAATAGAGGATTTCCACAGACTGACTTTAAAGAAGCCCATGCAGCAGCATCACATTGATCACACAATGTAAAAGTTCCTACAAATGAAAACTAGGCAGTTCTGGAAGCGCACTGAGAGACCCTGTACTGCCAGGTCTCCACTAGGTCTGGGAAACACAGCTCTGCTTTGTGCGGGAAAGATGTTGTCCAGGAAATGCTTTTCATGTTTTAAAAACTACACTCAAGGATTTTTATAACATCGATAAAAGGGGAACTGCTCTTCACAAAGAAAGCTATTCCTCTGCATAAAGCATTTATTTCAACCAATACCTGGTTTATTACACAGGTCTGAGCAAGTCAGGGTATTCGCTGGGGCAGAAATGGAAACAGTTTTGAAAGAAAATCCCCACGTTCAAACAGAGTAAAAGCATCTGCACGTCGGTAAAAACAGGAAGTCTGTAAACCCCTCCAAACCAGGATGCTGTTTTATAGAGCGTGATAATACGAGACGTGATGCTACATTTGTTTAAAAAAGAAATAAGTGAGCAAATAAGTGTGGTTTTGTTGTCTACCACCACAACAGCAAAGCGGATTGCTCGTGCAAATGATGGGCAGATCCAGGGGCAGGGAGTAAATGTCACAAGTGAGGCAGAGAAACCGAGCCTACGTTAGAGCTCTGGAAAAAGTCTTTGAAAAAGTTTAATTTTGAGTCCTTCACTGCCGTACCAGTCTTAGCGGTACCAAAACGTTGTTCTGCCTGGTTTTTAGGAAATTGCAAGTGATGTGGTTTGCAGACTTCAAAAGCAGAGCTTTTCTAGGAACCCGATACACATGGTGCATATTTGGGGTACCTCTTCTCTCCCACAGATGAACAAAACCAAGGCTGGGATTTAAGCAGGTCCGAACCTGCAGGCTCAGCCCTGTTTCATCCCCCAGGCGCATCGGGGGCGTCACTGCCACTGAAGCCGGGAGCGCCGCGCTCGGCCGTGGGTGCGCGTGCGAGCCAAGGGAAGGAAGTGACACAGGCAGGAAAAAAGAGCAGATCGAGGAAAAGACTCCACTGCAGCTGGGCCTGCAGCGAGCATTTCGCCTGGGCCAGCCCAAACCCCGCTCTCCTCTCTGCTTCCCAGATAAATACCTGTTTCTCAGTATTAGCAGCAAGTATCTCTATTTTAAATGCCACTGAAGAGCTCTCTGCAGGGAAGGAACCCTTCCTAGCAGGTTGGACAATCAACCTCAGCGAGCTTCAGCTGCAGCAAAGAGCTACCACAATCCGCAACACCAAGCTCTTGCTGTTAACCACCCCACGGACCCTGCACACCAGCTGACAACAAACAAGATGTAAGCAAAGCAGTGTGACACAGCCTGCTATCCACTGTTATTTAGGCTATTTGATCACAACTGCCGTAGGAATTTAGATCTTTCCTATCTCGAGCGGTCTGCTTGCGGCTGTACCACGATGACTGCACACGAGTGCACAACGCCACGGCGGAGCGGTCCATAAAACTGTATTTTTTCGTTCTGCACTCACATGTTTACAAACAGGCACCCAACTGCTGTTGGAAAACACTTCCCTGGAAACCCAACTTGTTCCTTCTCAACTATTTGATGCTTATGTACCATCTGTCTGGTTCCTTTAGAGAAGTTATAGGCAAATAATGCTGTGCCTCTCTTTGTGAAAGAGTCTACTGATGGATCTGCACGTATTTGTTGTATTTACAAAATCAAAGCAGAGTACAAAGGAAATGAAGTTGCTTTACTTTCCCTTTGAGCAGTATTTCCAATGCTCTATGAATTTACAACACAAATACAAGAACTAATTATGCAGACAGACTGAATAATGAAGGGCAGTCCTAGAAAACTAAACTTGGTTGTAGG
>NW_010169709.1:56628-57291 GCF_000695765.1 Mesitornis unicolor
AAGTTGTAGCCCACAGATCAATACAACTCTGCACGTACGACAGCACTCGTGATTCCCTCGCCAATATGCAAATGACTAAGTTCTGGTTTAAATAAATTTAATTTTTAATTCTAGTACATGAGACCCCTCTTTAAACCGAACAGGGGACTAGGTGACACACCAAAAAATACCCAAACCATAAGCAGTTCTTTATACAGGGCACACAGTCCAAAAGAATGAATCATTCAAATTCAGTCAGGGCAACTTCTGATAGCAACTTTTTCCTATTGGAAAACGAGTTCCTTTAGCTCCTTTCCTTGTTTTTACGTGTTACTGTCTGGGCTAAGCCCAGCAAATGAAAATTCAATGGAAACTTCATAGAGAAAATGCTATTTTGATAGACCAAGTCACAATTAATACCACAGCAAAAATGTTCCCAATTAAGTTTAAGCGCATAAATCCCCGTCTCTAAATAAGCAACCTGCTTCTTAGAGGCTGCACAGACTCCCTGAACCCCGCAGCCGCACCCTCAGTTTCTACCTTCTGGCCAATTTCAGTAAAAGCTCGAAGCCGGGTGGGTGCGTGGTTGCGGCAGCTCGGGCTGACTTACCGCACTTTCTAATATTAAATGCTTTTTTAACAAAAAAGACTTAAAATAAAGCCCCTGAAATCCACAGTTCGCCC
>NW_010169710.1:0-276 GCF_000695765.1 Mesitornis unicolor
TTCTGTCCCCAAATGCAGGACTGACCACTTTTCCTTGTAAAACTTCAAGAGGTTTCTCCTGCCAAATCCCAGAGTTTCTCAAGGTCCTCTAGGAGCGAATCTCAATTGGGACAGCTTTTAATGTGTGCAGACAGATGGCTGGCCTGAGTCTTGGTGCCTCAAACAAGATAACAGAAAGAAAGACTGCAGGACACTAGGGACAACAAAAGGAGGTACTGGATTAATGGAAATGCTGACCGAGGTAGGAATTCCCCTGGTGAGCAGCTCACAACCAGC
>NW_010169710.1:1509-2025 GCF_000695765.1 Mesitornis unicolor
CCGAGCAAAGAATATGCTTGTCCAAGCCATGCCCAGCCAGCTTCTCCAGGAGTATGCTGTGGGAGACGGTGTCAAATGCCTTACTAAAGTACAGGTAGACAATGTCCACAGCCTTTCTCTCGTCCGCCAAGCAGATCACTTCGACATAAAAGGAGATAAAATCAGTCAAGTAGGACCTGCCCTTCCTGAACCCATGCTGAGCTGGGAGCTGCTTGGTGGCACTAACATTGGAAAGCCATCTATGAGGAGAAGGTGTGCTAAGTGCCCCTGCACCAACATTTTGGAAACAAAAGGTTGGGGATGAACAGGTTCCCGGGGAGCACAGCCCAGCAGCAGTTCACTGTTAGTAGGTCAGCTGAGCAAAACAATCTAAAGAAGCACTGAAAAGTGGGTTTCTGAGGTGGGAAGTATTTTGTTCCTCCCAACTCTGAAGGTGCCACTCCCAGCTAAGAAGGCAGGAGAGGACTTTTTGGAATGTTTAGAGAAGGGGATGGGGAGAGCAGTAGCTTGTAAAGG
>NW_010169710.1:2044-3662 GCF_000695765.1 Mesitornis unicolor
GGCTTCACTGTGCTTTCCATCCCTGTCTTCTTGCTGAGGGGACTGGGTACCCAGAGAACTGCTGGTTTTCCTACTAAAGGCTGAGGAAAAGAAGGCATTAAGCACCTCAGACTTTCCTTCATCCCCAGTCACTATGCTTCCCCCCACATCTATGAGAGGGAGGTGACTGTACTTAGTTCTCCTTTTGCACCAAAAAATGTATCAATTGAAACATGTACGTATTTCAGGTGCCTACACTCAGCAATATGAGTGACATCTGACTGCCAGGTCAGCAACGCATGAAGGCCACGGGGATTAACGCCCGTGGTCATACTTGGAGCAAAATGTTGACAATCTGGGAAAAAGCGAACAATATCTTTTGCCTCTGCCCAAGAGAAGATAAATTCTTTTTTCAATGCTTTTGCGCCTTGGTGGACAAAATTGTGAGAAATTCGGGCTTGTTGAAAAGTTTGTGGAGCATGATAGGGCCACAGCAAAGTGGTCAATCGATCCACTCTAGCATTGCCTTCAATCAAAAAGCCAGGCAGCTGAGTGTGGCTACGAATATGCATCACAAAACAGGGAAATGATCTCTTATTTAACAGCAACCACAATTGTTTAAACAAAAGAAATAATTGTTCATTTAGAATGTGCTTCAGCCAACCCTTTTCCCATCATTTTATCACATTACAAACATAGAAAGAGCCTGAAATTAAATTACAATGGGTGTGTTCAAGTATTCATGTATATATTACATATTCATCTATTCAAATATTCAAACACTTTAATAACAGCAAAAAGCTCAACTACTTGAGGCGATCCTACAATATGGAATACTTGTTCATTCCATTTCTATGGGTCATGCCACACCATTGCTGCCTTGCTTGTCATTCCCGAACCGGCAGTAAAAACTGTCGGGCTGTTGACAGGCTGAGGTCGACATAAAGGAGCACGTATGAAAACCAGCTCCAAATGAGTCTGTGAAAGTTTGTGTGAAGGCAAATGTGTATCAAGGGACCCTGAAAATCCCTCTGAGGCAATTTGCAAAGGCAGACTGTTAGCTTGGCACCATTTGAGATACTCAACAGCTAAAGGAAGATCAATTTTTGCTGGCTCAGTGCTTGCAATCTGAATTATGCGTTTTCGACTTTTACGTATGATTGCTGATATCATTTCTAATTGAGTAACAAGAGTTTTCTTTGGTTGATAAGCTAAAAAAAAGCCAGTCCAATAAAATCCGAGGATCTTTATGGTATTCCACCCATTGACCTCTTAACCCCACAGGCTGTTATCCTGGAAAAATTACAAAGAAAAAGGAATGTCTTCCACCTTCCGATACGCTTTTGTACACTAGAGATCGCCAGTGTTACATGTTGAAGTGTCTCTTGTGCAGATGTGGTAAATGTGCATGGCGACTTGAGGTTGCCATCACCTTGCAATCAGTCAAATAATGGTGCTAGTTGTTCTGCAGTTCAGCCTAGATAAAGGCAAAGGCAATTAATGATGCTAAATGTTTCTGTAAATCCTGTACAGTTTTTATATTAAATTGAAGTTGAACAGTTTGCGGTTCAATGGTTTGTTGTAATATTTTCCATCCGAGATATTTCCATGGAGGACATTTTGGTACTTTTTCAGGTGA
>NW_010169710.1:4023-6273 GCF_000695765.1 Mesitornis unicolor
TGGCTGCAATGCTCCCATAGTTTCCATCATGTAATTTATGTTTCATAAATAATGTAAAAACTGCTGTTTACCGCTATTCTTCTTCATAAAAAAATAGATGTGTTCGAAGGGCTTGTGGTGGGCATAATACGTCCCTTTCGTAATTGTTCCTCAACGAGATCATGCAATGTGTGGGTCTTCTCAATCAACAGGGGCCACACTCATACCGGTGTTTCCGTTTTCCAAGAAAGTTTCAGCATCGATCGTTGGGTGACCCGAGCGACAGTGGCCCCACTCAAAAAGGTGAGGATGACGTGCCCATCGACACTCCCCATGCAGCTAAAACATCATGACCCCATAAATTCAAAGGTGCTCGCACTATATATGGGCGTGTAGAAGCCACTTGCCCCTCCAGGCTCAATGTTTGTATCAAATTGACACTCTGTTGAGCCATTGTGGACCCTCCTATGCCCGCAAGTGCCCCCTTGACACTTGTCATAGGCCAAGTAGAGGGCCATTGTCATGAAGAAATGACTGTAACATCTGCCCCAGTATCAACCATGCCTTTAATATCAACACTCTGTGGTTTTCCACTATGCAAATACAACTGACACGTTAATAGGGGTCGTCCTTGCTGTAGATGTTGGACCGAGAAAATTTCGGGATGGCCTGAGGAGCCAAATCCTCTGCTTCCTCTCAGTGTGGAATCTGCATGCTTTACTTGAGCATGAAATGACACCAACTGAGCAACACGACACCCTTGGGGTATTGTCACTGGGGGAGAGGGAGTCCAAATCATTGCTTGCATTTGTCCTTCATATTCAGGGTCAATCACACCAGGTCAAATAAAAAGACCTTGTAAGGTTGCACTCGAACATCCTATAAGTAGTGCACTTAATCCATAACCCACTGGTCCCCAGGCTTGCAGTGGCACCTTGTGAACACTGTTATCACTGATTGTGACTGCTGCAGCTGTGGTGACATGCAAGCCAGTGCTGCCACATGTTCAGGCCCGGAGACGATCGGATAAGCTTGCAATGGGACATTTGCTATCTGAGTGCATCCCATTTTCACGCTCTTGTGCAGGTTTCCCGACATTTTATCCAATAGGGGGTGACCATTTACGTTGAACTTTGATCTACATTGATTGGTGAAGTGCTGACCCTTTTTACACCTTGGACATGGACCAGGAGCTAAATGAGATTCCTGAGTATTTGACCTTTAAGACAATCTCGCTTAAAATGTCCTGGTTGGCCACAATTAAAACAAGACTTTGGAATTTTTACTGCAGCAGCAAATGCAGCAGCAAATGCTTCAACATTAGATTGTATAGACCCAATCTTTCAACAAGCTTCAATTATGTGCATTATCGTGGGATTTTTTAAAGGTAATAAAACCTTTTTACAATCTGTATTAGCATTCTCCAAAGCAAACTTCAACAATAAAGCGTCCTGTGGTGTGACATTATCTACTTGTTTGTCTAAAGCATCCCTTAAACAGTCCAAAAATGGTATATATCCTTCTGTGGGGCCTTGTCATATGAGAGTGAAAGGCTTAGTTGTTAAGTTAATTAGGTTAGCTATAGTTTGAATATCAAAAGGTGTCAACTCATTTGTCAACATTCCCCTTAATCTCGCCTGGGAACAAGGGGATCCCAGTCCATGTGCAGCAACTGTCTGTCCTAAGTCTTTTAATACACTGCAGTGAAGAGGTTCATGTTCGTCTGGGCCAGTTCCGTTATTACGGATCACTGGAAATGCAAGAACATTACAAACATCTGCATCCCCTTCCTTTATGGCTTGTTTCTTTATTCATTGCCATCGAGAGGTGAGATCAAACGGACCAATACTGTTCGATCCTTCTGTCTCAAATCCCATTAAAACCAATGCATCATCCTGTTTTGGCATAGTTGTGTTAAAAGGAGGCAGAGGGTGCTTCTGAGTTAAAATAGGATGGTCTAATGGCGGTGGTACATCTGCTGAAGTCGAGGGGGATGCATTAACCTCAGTCTCTGATGCCCGCAGTGGATCGGGTGCAGTGGCAGCCGCTGCGGAAGCCGTCTGTTATGGTTTAAGGGCTACCAGCCTGAAAGGGAAGGACAGGTGGTGTCTGTAGGACACTGGAGGGTCAGAGATCAGTACTGTTCCCTCCCCTTTCCCACCACAGTCTATTAAAAAGCGAGGTTTTCGAGGGCTTTTCCTGGTTTCCTGGGCTGCTTCCTGTCGCATCTCGGGACGGCTAGGCCTAGCTCCACGTGCTCGGCAGCATCCC
>NW_010169710.1:6583-9506 GCF_000695765.1 Mesitornis unicolor
GGGGGCAGCGCCGGGGGAAGCCGTCACTTTCCGATGCTCATTTAGTTCTTTTATAGAGTCTCGAATGAGACGCCAGGTGGTAAGCATGCCACCTGCATTCGCATCCCCTTTTGAAGCAGCCTCAAACAAAAGCTGTCCAGCATTTTCCCAAGCCTCTACTTGAAATGCAGCCTGTGCATCAACTTGAGTCCCATTCAGCTTCAGCCAAACAAGGAGGAACCGTATTTTATATTCATCAAAGTGATTCCCCGATTTTTCAAAATACACATTCAAATGCATAGGATCGGTTTTTCTTCTGCCAACATTTACACCCCCATATTACGTCCCTGGTTGCTCACCTCGGCCAGGTGATTGTTGTGTCTAGACTTACAGCTCCACATCCGCTGTCTTATGTTCAACTGGGCTTGCCACCAGACGCTCTGCAATCCGCGATATTCCAGACAAAAAGTTGTAATCATGTCAGGGTCACCATTTGTGGCAATTAAGGCACGGACTTCACTTAACAGTACAAGCAAAGACCTTTATTATCTCTCACACTCCATATTCACGTGTTTCATAACTGTCCATGCGCAGGCAAAGCTGTTACCATTGGTTCAAACCCTGTGTTCATGCAGCTGAACTCCCTCACAGTTGGTTCAGGCAATGCAGAGCACACAGCTGTGATTGGTGCAAGCAATGTAGCTTCCACAACCTTGTATACTCCACAAGCCCTCCTGGCTCAAGGACAGAGCGCCACTCGTCAAGGTCAAAGTTGTAATCAAGCTGGAACTCGCCCATCCCCACAATTCCTCTGTTTCGATTTTCTACAATAAAGGTTCGTTTTACCATACGATCTAAGGTTCTCTGTAAACATCCCAACACACAAGGCACTAGTAATATCATGATGCAGATGTTCAACAAGGTTAACAAACCAAGATTAACAACTTACTAAAAGGAACCCTGAGTACCCCATCGCGAGAATAGTCATTTGAGTCCAAAAAACTCCTTGATCTTGACACCCCAGGAATCCGGAGTCCCTCAGCCACTCTGCTCATCGCAATGGTGCAGCCAGAGAGGACACGAGCATCTGAGCACTGGCAGAGGAGTGGGGACATGGACATGGACACACAAACACTTGACACTGGAAAGGGGCTCTGAGTGTCATACACATCTCAGAAGAGTCAAGCCCTGTCCTGGCTATATTGAGGGCTCCAATTCCTCTATCCTTTTCAAGGTCTCTGCAGAGAAAATGCAGTGGGAACAAGGCCCTTCTCATGTTCCAGCATGATATGGAGATCACATATGGGGCTGTGTTTTAGGACTCGAACTTGTGGTGAAAACCCTGCCCTGTCCCCCTCCAGTGGCATGAGGAGATGATCATCCCTGGATGACCCCACCTGATCCCCTGGGAGCCCTGGGCCAATTCCCTCTGATGACCAATAAACCCCTTCAGCAAAGCTATGTTCTCTGTGTGTCTGTGTGTCTGTGTGTGTGTGTGTGTGTGTCTCCATGTCCATGTCCCCACTCCTCTGCCAGCGCTCAGACACCAGCGCCCTCTCTGGATGCACCATCGTGATGAGCAGAGTGGCTGAGGGAGCCCAAATGCCTGGGGTGTCTCTGTGAAAGAGATTCCCTTCCCACTCACCAGGTCCCTCCAGATAAGGGCAAATTAGGGCAAATTGGAGTGTCCAAAACAGGGCTGGGAGAGGCAAGGAACACACAGTGCCAGCCCTTGGGGCATCTCAAGTTTGGGAGGCACAGTGGGAAACAGGTTCTTACTGGGATTTCCACGTTAGAGCTAAAGAGAACTAATTTTCTATTTAGTGATTTTACTTTTCAGCTCAGTCTCTTCTAAGTGGCTGCACTTTCTGAAACTAACAGCATTTTTTCCACACAGAGTTCACTTCTACAAAGACAGTGCTTGTATGGTATGTAAACATGGGTCTTGCTTCTACTTGTGCCTATGGAGACTAAGGCAACTGTCACACTGTGGGTGCCATATTCACACCTATGGGGAAGAGCAGACAGGACAGATGACCCAGAACTGACCAACAAGGTATTCCATCTCACATACATCACACTGAGTGTAAAGCTGAGGGATCACAAGGGTCTCGCTCTTCTTCTACCCTTCTTCTGTGATGGCTGAAGTCTGTGCATAACCCTGCTGCTTCGTCTACCTCTGATCCCGATCTACGTGTTATTGAATTCAATTCTGCATCCTGCTCCCACTGCTGCTGGGTCTGGTCTGGGATTTTTCCAGTGCCATGCTCCCCAGAGCCTCTGGTGATAGAATCGTCATTGTGGGTAGGGGGGGATGGGGAGGATTTATATTTGTGTTATATATATACATACATACATATGTACATATTTGTATATATGTCATCATTTTCCTATTTACATTATTATACTTTAGTATTATTGTTTCATTAAAACTGTTAGATTTCTTTTCCAACCCATAAGTCTCTCTCCTTTATTCTCTTTCTCTTCCCATTAAGAGGAGGGGAGAGCGGTGCATAGAGAGCGTCTGTCCAGCATTTGGTGGCCCGCCCAGCCCTAAACCATGACACCACCTCCGACTGCCTTTAACCTCTCTATCTTGCTCCTCTTCCCTTGGTGTCTGCAGACAGTGCCCCCAGCCCTGTTCCTGGGCAGAGCTGTCTCTCTCTGCAGAGCTGTCTCTCTCTGCAGAGCTGTCTCTCTCTGCACAGCTGGCTCTCTCCCATCCCAGGAGCCTAGCACAGCTCAGCAGCAGAGGACCAGCCCAAGGCAGCACTTTCTCTGTCCCATCCAACCTCTAGAGATATCCCTGGGTCTCCAGGGGAACCTGCTGAGAAACGGGCTGAAGCAATCACTGTTGTTTCTTCCCTCAGCTGGGAAGAGATATCTTTCTTCAGTATCATTTTTCCCATTTGAAAAGAGAGTCAGTTCCAAGAATCACCTTTTC
>NW_010169710.1:9576-12472 GCF_000695765.1 Mesitornis unicolor
TTCAGCCCCCATCCATGTCTGTAGTCCTGGGGCTAGAAGTAGACCCAGCTTTGACCCACACAGAGCACAAACCCACAGGAGGTGGGATTCCTCTGGACTCAGTTCAGGTGTGCACACAACAGACACCTGCGTGTGAGCCCCTTCTCTCAGCTCCCATGCTAATTAATGGAGAGGGAGGCCTGTTCTAAGGTGCTGAGTTGCAAAGATCTGGTGACATCTGAAATGGTCCAAGAGAAGTGGAGTGAGCTGCATGCTCTAGTGCAGCACTGCTGAGACACAGGGCAGCATCTGAGGATATCTTCTTAGAGACTTGTGGGGTATCTCTTTGGCCAAGTGAAATGTCATCAGATGTCCATTTTTTGGGATGACAGAACCTGTCTCTATTTTATATGTCCTGGGAAGCCTGTGCAGGGATTCATCTGTTAAAATCGAGTCATGTACCACAGACAGAGCTAAGTTCAGAGAGAGCTAAGTTTTCCTGTGTGTTTTCAACCACCAGGTTTATCAGATCTCCTTTGACTGTAATGACAGTGGTGTCAGGAACATTCTCATGGCACCTAATAAAATACATGTCAGTTATTGCATTTAATGCCAATTTCAGGCCTGTGGTGCTCTGTGAGGTGCCACGGCTCTCACACACAGCTACGTGCATTTGGCAGTGATGGTCCTGTACAGCAAAGCCATCCCCATTCTGAGCGAGTGTGTGAGACACCTCAGACAGCATTGACACAGATTCAATGCCTTTGTTAAAGAATCCAATTACCACGTCTAATGTGTGGCAAGGTCTGTCCTTTCTCTATCCAGTAAGTGTAGGTCAGCCCATGAATAAGAAGCACAACCCTCTTCGGATCCTTGCTTGGCAGAGTACCATGGGATAGAGCCCTGCAGAGCATAGAGGCCTAAGAAAGCTGGCCAGTATTCAAGGATCACCTTCTCCAAGCTCTGGAGCAATGAATCCCAACCAAGAGGAAGCCAGGAAAAAAAACAACCAGGAGGCTTGTGTTGATGAACAAGGAGCTCCTGAACACAAGCAAACACAAAAAGGAGGCCTACAGAGAGTGGAAGCAAGGACAGGAATCCTGGCAGGAATACAGAGAAGTCATCTGTGCAGCCAGAGATCAGTTTAGGAAAGCTAAAACCCTGATAAAATGAAATCAGGCCAGGGACAACAAGGACAAGAAGAAAAACTTCTATAGATACGTTGGTGTTGAAAAGGAAGATGAGGGAAAATGCAGACTCTCTCTGGGAAGACATAGGAGACCTGCTGACCTGAGAGACGGAGAAGCCTGAGGTGCTTTTTACCCTCAGTCCCAAGTTTTCATGGCTACATAAAGGAAAAACTGCCTGACAAATTTGGTGGCCTTCTATGATGGAGTGATGGTATTGGTGGATAAGGGAAGAGCAACTGATGTCATCTACTCGGACTTCTGCAAAGCATTTGACACTGTTACACACATGAATCTTTCCAAAAGGTACCACCATCTTGGTGGTCCTTGTCCATTTCACATGAAAAAAAAAATAATGACAATTTACAGACCACCATGACAGTTCTCAGAAGAAAGTCTTCTTACACTTCTATGACATCAAGGACTTTTCTGCATATGCTTCAGCTTCTGCCTAGCATCTTGGTTCAGAGATTGACTCAGTTGCCCACACAAGGAGGGCTATGCCATCCAAGATACTTGGGAGTAGCTGAAGTCTCCATGTAGGACTGGGAAATGTGAGCCAGGAACAAGAAGAGCCTTTCTGGAGCAGGAGCTGGGTGACAGGCAGGGTAGGCCAAGGCACCTCAGAGGACATAACTGGTTTCTCTGCTTTGACTAGAAAGGGAAGCCTGGGCAATTGTACCCAAGGTGTCCAATGTTAGAGGAGATCACTCTTGTCCCTGCCTTCACCTTAAATATAGCCACATGTAATTCACCCTGGAGTTAATGAAAAAGAAGTGGGTAGAGTTGCTGCAGAGTATGCCTGAAGATGCTCCAGTAGCCCAGCTACACTGGGATTAGTGCAGATGTGGCTATTCAAAAGACAGCATTTAATTCATTTGGTCTCTTTGCTTCCCTCTGTGAATGGAGGGAGCTCGTGACCTCAGCGTGACTTCCTGTGTGCAAAGAGCAAAAATGGACAAACAAAGAAACAAAGAAAGTCTGGGGCAGGAAGTGATTGGGAAGATCTTGGGGTCTGTGCTTGGCACAAAAATGTGTTTTCTGTTGGGCTAAGACCACACACTGTGGGAAATAGATTTCAGTGGAGGTAATGTGGGCTTGCTATACAGCTGAAGAACATCTCTTATTGTTCATGGAGCTCTGCCTTCCTTTGTTTTTCTTTGTTGGCTATTGAGAAACATCCCTCTGTATCTACACGTAGCTCGTTCTTCAAGGAAAGCAGGTGGGAATTGGTGCCAATGAGTGTAAACACACAGCTACAGACTTCACTGGAAAAATCTCAGATGTGAACAGGGCTGCTGTAAATCCTGGGTACCTGGTGAGAGAAGTGGTGGGGTTGTAGGGATGGGAATGACAACTGCCCATACAGTGCCTGATGTAAAGGGTCTGGACTGACATATTCAGACTGCATTGGGAGACATTCAGGATCAGTATTGGCTGGAGACTGCCGATATCACATCATACATAAGAGAAAATACAGGAAAGAACGGAAAAAGAAAAAATAGTTTCTTATTTTTGTTTCATATTTTAATATTTCCACTTCTGAAATCTCTCTAGTTAACCACAGAAGAGCTGAGGAATTCAGGACAACTCTGCAAAAGAGACTCGGCTTATTAAGGCCTTTTGCATATTAATGAGCTCTCTAGTGCCAAATTCCTGAAGCGCAGATCGAGAAAGACAAGGAGCCGCCTTCCTGTGGAGGAGATTCTTCCCTCATGAGGGTCTCAGGG
>NW_010169711.1:0-7568 GCF_000695765.1 Mesitornis unicolor
TAGTGGCCGGCCCAGCCCTAAACCACGAGAATTATCTTCTTCCTCTATTGGCTCCTTATGTTACTTATACCTTTTACCGATGCTACGTGCAGAACAAAAACATTTATGCATTTTAGGGTTAATTCCACATTATTTTCAATTATTTCAGCAACTCTCTCAATAACACCAAAGGAGGGGGAGAAACATTACACACACACACACACACACACTCACTGCTGGCTGAAGCAACAAGCACAACAAACGATACAGAGGGAGGAGTGCAGAGACGAGCTCTATAGGCACCTCAGTTAAATTGCTCACAACTGCTGCAGCTAAAATTCTCTCATGGATTTCGAAATAATTTTCGATCATCCTTTTTATGGTGGTCATATGTCAAATTTTGCCATACATATCAACAAACGCCATTTTTCGATGCATTTAGATTTCTATACAAAGTCATCCCATTTCCCAAGTTGACAACAGAACAGCATTAATTGGAATATGGTATTATGCTTTAAAGTTCCATTCTTTGGCCACTTTTCCTGATCTTCGAGAGTATAAATTGGCCATCAATTATTATAATATTCAATCCTGTCCCGAGTTTTGTAGCCATATTACAAATACAATTAAATAACACACAACACAGAAACAACAACCACACTTATCACATAAATTCTAAAACTAATTACTGGTAATTTATCATACACTCCAAAACCAGTTACCAATTTTGTCCAGCCCTGCAATAGCTTTTGCTTATGACTGATGTGCAGATGCCTAGGCTCTCCATGGGTACCCTATTCAGCCCAACCATGTGCAGCTTTTGCAGAGTCTGACTGGCAGACCAGGGGACTCTAATCCCTATTTACCAAGGGACTCGAACCCCTGGTGGGTATTCTACCCCCTTCCAGATAAATAGAAAGACGTGTCTTACCATAAATCCAAGGGACGTCATGAAGAGCTGTTCGGATAGGGGATTGATGAGCATCACTGAAAATCCCTCAGTGCCGGCTGGAACTGATCAGATCTCCGACTCCTCCAGTCTCTCTCATAAAAATAGAAGCAAATTGTACAGCCTCCTCTCGATTTTCAGGGTACAGATTAGTGTATTTTCTAGCTGTAACTTTTAGTCACTCCATAAAGGCAGTTGGAGGCTCATTTGGCTCTTGTTTGACTTTGTATAATTTAGACCATTTGATCACTTTCGGCATAGCACACCATATACCAAATAATATCCCATCTCTGATATCTTGTTAAAAGACCTCTGCCCAGAAGCAACCATAAATTCCAAATCATCATCCTCTTCTTCCCATCCACACTTCAAGCATAGTTTATCAATATTACATGCAGAACAATATCGTTTCAAATTCCTGCCTCTCCCTTCCTTTTCTAAAGCCAAACCATGAGGTCTTGCAGGATGATTCCGCATTTCTTTGGCCATTCTGGGTGGTTTCCCAATGTGAAAAATAAATCTACATATGTTACTTCATCCCACTTCCCATCTGCAAGATAACATTAATTGCAATATGGTATTATACTTTAAAGTTCCGTTCTTTGGCCACTTTTCCTGAACATCGAGGGTATACATTGGCCACCAATTATTACAATACTCTATAAGCTGTTTTGAAGTAAGCAAATCCCCTCCAATTTTCTCCAGTGTTTCAATATACAGTCTAGAGGAGAGCTTTTAAAAATCCCCACCTTCTGCCGATGCAGATATCCTGTTACCCATTATGAAAGTATACAACAACAACACAAAACCATAAAAACAATAACCTTACACAAAATGCCACCCAAAAAGGGACTCAAACCTCTATATTACTCAGCAACACAAAACCAATGACTTAACACAGAATAACAAGTCATTGGGGATCCCTTATACCATTTTCAGTGGGACTCTCTTAATATTACCAAAACCAAAATACCAAAACTCATGCATTCCACAGACTTTTGCCGAGTAGAACTATAACCTTTCCTTAAGGTACCTTTATAGCCCAAACATACGAGGCTTTTGCTGCAGGCAACCAACCTTTTAAAGATGAAAGAAAATAATGCCTTTATCTTCTCAGGGGTCTTGCTCAGAGCTCTTCAATCTGGGGATCAGAGGTTATCCCCAAGAATCCCTCAGTGCCAGCTGGATGTGCCACAGTCCCACAGATCCATCAAAGTTCAGAAGCAGAGTCCCATCTGGGTCATGAGAAACATTCACCGAAATCAGGAATAAAAAAAACCTCTTAACACCAATGTAGCATTAAGAAGGCGGCATCCTTTATTCGATGTCGGGTGCGTGGGGGATTAATTCTGTCCAATCATGCACACCTAATGCCAGTTTTGTTGTCATATTTATAGACCAAAATTTCAGGATTAAGCAATCTAAGTTACAGAGATTGGTAGTAATTTAAATATAATTATAATACATTTAAATATCGGCTGAATCATTCTCAGATCAAACTGCACTTGCATACAAGGGGTCCTTAGTGGTTCTAAAGAGGCACTCTTAATGTCCTTTCCATGAACTCTGAGTCTTTCTCCCATATATGGTCTTTCCTTGGATCATAACTTTTATTTGTGGATTCCTCAGGTTCCTTATCTTGGTCTCAGCCGGTGTTCTGCTGGTTTATGTGTAGTCCTTCAGAATGTACTAGGATGTATCAGTCACAGTTACAAAACTCATGTCCTTGAGTGCATTCTTGTTTGAGGCCACTTATAACACTGCTGTGACAAGCAGGTCTTGGAAATTCTTGAAGTTTTTGGGAGATAACTTCTTGTCACAGGTACTCAGCGAGCCAACAAAGAAAGATGCCCTCCTAGACTTGCTATTTGTGAACAGAGAAGGACTTGTGGGGGATGTGATAGTAGGTGGCTGTCTTGGCCACAGTGATCATGAAATGGTTGTTTAAAATTTTTGGTGTAATGAGGAAAAAGGTGAGCAGAGTTGCTATGCTGGATTTCAAGAGAGCAAACATTAGGCTATTCAGAGAGCTACTTAGGAGAGTGCCCTGGGAATCCGCTTTTGAGGGCTTAGGAGCTGGCAAGTGCTGGTCAGTCTTTAAGAACCACCTTTTAGAAGCACAGGAGCAGGCAATTTCACTGTGTTGCTGCAAGTCAAGCAAGTGGGGCAGAAGACCAGCTTGGCTGAGCAGGGAACTCCTCATGCAACTCAAGAGGAAAAAGAAATTGCATGATCTCTGGAAGCAAGGTCAGGATTCGCAGGAAGATTACAGAGCTGCGGTTTGTATATGCAGGGAGAAGACACAAAAGGCCAAAGCTCAATTAGAGTTGAAACTGGCCAGTGTTGTGTCAGACAAGAAAGGCTTTTTTAAGTATGTTAGTAGCAAGAGGAAGTCTAAGGAACACATTGAACTGATACTTTTTGAAGATGGTCACCTGATAAATAGGGATGAAGAAATATTGGAGGCATTCAATGCTTTTTTTGCCTCTGTCTTTAATAGACCTTGGACTGCCCAGTCTCCTGAGTTGGAGGACCACAAGTGTGGTAACAGTGACTTTCAATTTCTGGACATTTGTGAAATTGTAAGGTACCAGATATTTCATCTGAATGTTCACAAGTCCATGGAGCCAAATGGGATTCATCCCAGAGTACTGAAGGAGGTAGTATAGGCTACAGCAGGACCCCTCTCAATCATTTACCAAAGGTCTTGAGAATCCGGGGAGGTCTCTGCTGACTGGAAGCTAGCCAAAGTTATTCCAATTTACAAGAAGGGGGTGAGGGAAGACCCAGGAAACTACAGACCTGTTAGTCTAACCACAGTTCCGGGAAAATTTAGTGAGAAGATTATACTGGGTACTATTGAAAGGCATTTAAAGAATAATGCAATCATCAAGCAGGCACACCTGGGTGGGTTCACAAAGGGAAAGTCGATAAGGTCACCCACCTAGTGGATGAAGGGAAGGCGATGGATGATGTTTCTCTGGATTTAAGTAAGGCTTTTGATACTGTCCCTCACATCTGATATCATACAAATCTCGAATAGATGATAGCCATATTATAAAATATTTTTCCCCAGAAAAAGAAATTTTAAACAGAATAAATCCAGAGCAAGTATCCTTACATACTGTTGTCTGTCCTCTAATAACCACTGCTATCAATAAAAATTCAAGACTGCAAAATCTTAGAGACATATTAAAATCTGTTCCTTCACAGCAGTGGGTTTAATTCTTCATCAAATTGCACATAAAACACTGAGATAAACGTCATGTTTCTCTGGCAGGAACATACCAGGTCACACAAACTTCAGAAAAAAAATACATTTACAGTGAAACAAAATTATTTTACTCTAATGTCTCCTACAGTCATGCCTCAAACTCAGTCTATAAAACTATCCTCATTCTCAGAAAGGAGTTTGGTAGGTCCTTAGCTTCTTTATTGAAGCTGCCAGCAGGGTGTGAGTTGAGAGTTTGTGGGTAAGAATTAAGGGGCAGGCTAATATGGGAGACACTGTTGAGGCTGTCTGTTACAGGCCACCTGATCAGGATGAGGAAACTGACCAGATCTTCTACAGACAGTTGAAAGTAGCCTCACAATCACAGGCCCTGGTTCTCAATGGGGGACTTCAATTACCCTGACATTTGCTGGAAAGGCTACACAGCCAGGCACACACAGTCCAGGAGGTTCCTGCAGTGCATTGATGATAACTTCTTGTCACAGGTGGTGGAGGAGCCAACAAGGAGAGGAGTGCTGGTGGACCTTGTACTGACAAACAAGGAGGGACTGGTTGAGGCTGTGAGGGCTGGGGGCAGCCTTGGCTGTAGCAACCATGAGATAGTGGAGTTCAGGGTCATGTGCAGTAGGCACAGAGCAACAAGCAGGATCACAACCCTGGTCTTCAGAAGTGCTAAATTTGGCCTCTTCAAGGAAGTGCTTGGAGAAATACCATGGGTTAGGGCACTAGAAGGTAGGAGGGGTCAAGAGAGTTGGTTGATATTCAGGCACCTTTTCCTCCAAGCTCAAGATCAGAGCATACCAATGAGAAGGAAATCAAGTAAGGGAGCCAGGAGACCTGCATGGCTGAGTAGGGTGCTACTGGATAAACTCAAGTGGAAGAAGGACGTTTATAGAACATGGAAGAAGGGGCTGTCAGCCACTTGTGAAGAATACAAGAAAGTTGTCAGAGGATGTAGGGATGCAACGAGGAAAGCTAAGGCCTCCTTAGAATTAAACCTGGCAAGGGAGGTCAAGGACAACAAGAAAGGCTTCCTCAAGTACATTGGAGGCAAAAGGAAAGCTAGAAGAAATGTGAGCCTGCTACCGAATGAAGTGGATGCCCTGGTGACGGAGAATACAGAGAAGGCCTGAATGCCTTCTTTGCTTCCATCTTTTCTGCTAAGGCCAGTCCTCAGGAGTCCCAGAACTTCGAGACCACAGAGGAAGTCAGGAAAAATAAAGACTTTGTCTCATTTGAAGAGGACTGGACAATTAGTAAACTGGACATCTACAAATCCATGGACCCAATGGGATGTACCCATGAGTACTGAGGGAGCTGGTGGAGGTCATTGCTAGGCCATGCTCCATCATCTTTGAAAAGTCCTGGAAAACAGGAGAGGTGCCCGAGGACTAGAGGAAAGGCAATGTCACTCCACTCTTCAAAAAGTGCCAGAAGGAGGACCCGGGTAACTGCAGCCTCACCTCCATCTCTGGAATGAAACAGCTTGTACTTGGTGCCATCTCAAAGCATGTCAAGGAAAAGAGGGTTATCAGGAGTAGTCAACATGAATTCACCAAGGGGAAGTCATGCTTGACCAATCTGACTTGACTTCAAGCAAATATCTAAAGGGTGGGTGTCAGGAGGATGCGACCAGACTCTTCTCGGTTATGCGCAGCGACAGAACAAGGGGCAATGGTCACCAACTGGAACACAGGAGGTTGAACTTAAACATAAGGAAAAACTTCGTTACTGTGAGGGGAACAGAGCACTGGACCAGGCTGCTCAGAGAGGTTGCAGAGTCTCCTTCTCTGGAGACATTCAAAACTGTCTTGGTTTTGTTTGGATCAAATTGTAGAATTCCCTTTTAAAGTTTCAGCAGTGCTGGATTTCTGAGAAAACTGCAGTGTTTGCTTTAGTGAACACAAGTTGATATTATAGCTTTAGCCATGGTAGAGTTATTTAACTTATAATAGCTTATAGGTTGTTTTCATTCTTGCTAGCAGATGTTTACAATTTTCAAGGTTTTGTTCAGTTTTTTGCTTGCACCTGTGGTTATAGTTTCTTTTGGTTTATGGGGGTTTGTTGTTTATTTTTTCTTCTATCTGAGCGAGAGGATAAGAAGGTGAAGCAAAAGCTTGGGATTCTCTGGGACAGGTGACCCAGGACATATGGTCTGGGTATGATACAAGCTGACCAATAAAAATGTATTCTATCCCATAAACATCACACTCTCTATAAATTGGGGAGTTTGCAGTGGATGGCCACTTCGACCCTTCCTTTCTTCAGTCCCTTCTCTTCGATCTCTTCTCTTCTACTTCATGATGGCAGCCCATCTCAGTTCCTGAGGCTTACCCCTCCCTTGTCACATTTTTATTGGTGTTCAGCCAGTAACTGCTATTTGTGAGCTGAGTATAACTTTGATTGTTTTATTATCATTGTTACTATTCCTTTTGCAGTTCATTAGTATTATTATTATTTCAGTTTGGTTTATTTTTATCATTAAATAGTCTTTATCTCAACTGAAAAATTCTTTACTTCTGCTCTCCCAATTCTCTTCCCTATCCAACTGGGAAGGGGGGAGGACGAGCAAGTGAGTGAACTGCATAGTGTTTAGCTGCTTGCCGAATTAAACCACGACAAAAACCTGTCTGGACGTGTTCCTGTGTGACCTTCACTAGGTGATCCTGCTCTAGCAAGGGGGTTGTACTAGATGATCTTCAGAGATTCCTTCCAACCCCTACCCTTCTGTGATAAGATCTAATTTTGTCTCCAGTTGTGCCAGGGGCAACCAGCTCAGAAGGCAGAGGACTAGGTGGAGCAGACTGAGCTGCTCCTGGGACTTCTGCACTGAAGGCTTTCTCTTGGCTGCTTGCAAACAGATCACAACCGATCATGTTCCACCCAGCAACAACTTTAGCAAGGCTATTTCCCTAAAAAACTTTTCAGAGTTACTAATTCAACAAAACAGGCTCAATGATAAACAGACCACGCATACCCCAACCTCCCTTGTCATACTGAACTGAGACTCCCCTAGCTCGAAGAGGCAGGATCGGCTCCACCCACGTGACCCGGACCAGTGGCGGGGCAATATGGAGGGGGAGGGAAGGGAAATAAGCCTTTGGTCTGCCGTTGAAGGTAGTGGGAAGTGTCATTTCCGGGGAAGCTTGTAGCGACCTCAAGCAACAGGAATATCCGGTTCAGGGTTGGAAGGCTCAGTCGGTATTGTGTAGTTTGTGGTAAGGATGGCATTGTGGTCCTCCTCCTTTCAGGGTCTTGGTTCGGTTGAGGAGGATGAGGAACGGGAATTGACTCTCGCATCTATCCAACGCCTGTCAGAAACGCAGGTACATTTCTCCCTGTACCGCTTGTTATGTCGTTTTCTTGTTCTACTGAGTTTGTACGGAGCTCCGTGTGCTTTCTTCCTCC
>NW_010169712.1:0-12351 GCF_000695765.1 Mesitornis unicolor
GCCCAGCTCGAACTCAATCTGGCCACTGTTGCAAAACATAAGTGCTTTTACAGGTACATTAACAACAAAAAGAGCCAAGGAGAATCTCCACCCTTTAGTGGATGCAGCACAGAAAGTTGCTACCAAAGATGAGGAAAAGGCTGAGGTGTTTAATAGACCAACTACCCTCAAGGTATTCAGCTCCCTGAACTGGAAGACATAGATGGAGAACAGAATGAACCCCCTAAATAAACAGAATAATCCAAGAGGAAGCAGTTAATGACCTGCTATGCCACCTGGACACCCACAAGTCTACAGGGCCAAATGATATCCACCCAAGAGTACTGAAGGAACTGGTGAAAGAGCTTGCACAACTACTCTACATCATTTATCAGCGCTCCTGGCTAACTGGGAAGGTTCCAGATGACTGGAAGCTTACCAATCTGACACCCACCTACAAGAAGGGTCAGAAAGAGGATCCAGGAAACTACAGGCCCATCAGGTACCAGGGAAGAATATGGAGCGTTGACTGCGCTCACACAGCACGAGCAGGACAACCAGGGGATCAGGCCAAGCCAGCAAGGGTTCATGATAGGCAGGACCTGCCTTACTAACCTGATCTCATTCTATGATCAGGTGACCTGCCCAGTGGATAAAGGAAAGGCTGTGGATGTTGTCTACCTGGACCTTACTAAGGTCTTTGACGCCATCTCCCACAGCATTCTCCTAGAGAAGCTGGCAGCTCATAGCTTGGGCAGGATTAGTCTTTGCTGGATTAAAATCTGGCTGGACAGCCGAGCACAGAGGGTTGTGGTGAACGGAACTAAATCCAGTTGGCGACCAGTCACAAGCAGTGCTCCCCAGGGCTCACATTTAGGGCCAGTCCTGTTTAACATCTTTATCAATGATCTGAATGAGGGGATTGAGTGCACACTCAGTAAGTTTGAAGATGACACCAAACTGGGTGGGAGTGTTGATCTGCTGCAGGGGGTAGGAAGGCTCTGCAGAAGGACCTGGACAGGCTGGATCAATGGGCTGAGGCCAACTTCATGAGCTTCAACAAGGCCAAGTGCCAAGTCCTGCACTTGGGTCATAACAACCCCATGCAGTGCTACAGGCTTGGGTAAGAGCGTCTAGAAAGCTACCAGGCAGAAAAGGACCTGAGAGTGGTGATTGCCAGCTGACTGAACATGAGCCAGCAGTGTGCCCAGGTGGCCAAGAAGACCAAGAGCATCCTGGCCTGTATCAGAAATAGTGTGGCCAGCAGGACTAGGGAAGTGATTGTCCCACTGTACTCGGCACTGGTGAGGCCGCACCTCAAATATTGTGTTAATTTTTGGGCCTGTGAGATGTGTCAGTCTGATTTGTGTTAAGGGGAAACAATGTGGAGGTCGTGGGGAAGATGTAACCTCTGGGGCTATTTTGACTGTCCTTGTACGGAGAACAGATTGAGAAGTAGAACGGAGTATATAGTTGGGTAAAACCCATAACGCGCCAGAGAGGAGACACTTATCTGAACTCCCCTCAGAAACGAGATAATGCCGGTCCTGTGGTTTGAGCAAGAGCCAAATGGGAGGAGAGCTAATTATAATATGAAGCAGGGATAGGTTATGTATATGTATAAGCGTATTGAGAAACTTAACGAATATGTATTAGTTAAAGAAATATAAACCCAGAAGGGAAACTGTACAGTGTGCATGTTGGTGGAGCGAAGACTCCCCACGCACCCAGCGCTGTTTGCTTGCCTTTACTCGTTTAATAAATTGTGAACTTTAATTGGAATCCTGTTTGAGGCTAAATCTTTTCTCACAGGCCCCTCACTACATGAAGGACATTGGAGCATGCTGGAGCATGTCTAGAGAAGAGCAATGAAGCTGATGAAGGGTCCGGAGAAAAAGCATTATGAGTGGCTGAGGGAGCTGGGGTTGTTTAGTCTGGAGAAGAGGAGACTGAGGGGAGAACTTATCGCTCTCTAAAACTACCTGAAAGGACGTTGTAGAGAGGTGGATGTTGGTCTCAAGAGGAAATGGCCTAAAGTTGCACCAGGAGAGGTTTAGATTGGATATTAGGAAAAAATTCTTTACTGAAAGAGTGGTCAAGCATTGAAACAGGCTTCCCCCAGGGAAGTGGTGGAGTCACCATCCCTGGAGGTGTTCATAAGCATGTGGATGTGGCACTGCAGGACATGGCTTAGTGGCCATGGAGATGTTAGGTTGTTGGTTGGACTTGATGATCTTAAAGGTCTCTTCTAACCTTAATCATTCTATGATTATCTCAGGACCTGCAGATGGATGTCATCACGTCCCATGGACTTTAGATGGTTCTTTAGATGGTCTCAAACCCGATCTTCACTTACAGTGGTCGGATATTAATTCTCTTAGTCCTTGCCTTTGCCATCCATAACTTGGACAATGTGGCTAGAGCCCTTGCCAGTGAAGACCGAGGCAAAGATGTCATTCAGCACCTCAGCCTTCTCTGCATCTATCGCAACCAATTCTCCATTATCCTTCCGGAGAGGGCCCACATCTTCCCCAGCCTTCCTTTTATCACTGATGTACCTATAGAAAGTCATCTTCTTCCCCTTTATTTCCCTGGCTAGATTTAATTCCATCTGCACCCTAGCTTTCCTAACCTGATTCCTGGCTGCTTGGACAACTTCTTTGTAGTCCTCCCAGCTAACCTGTTCTTGCTTCCACTCCCTATAGATTTTCCTTTTGCACTCAAGTAAGTCCAGGAGCTCCTTGTTCATCCATGCAGGCCTTCTGGCATTCTTGCCTGCCTTCCTCCTTCTAGGGATGCACTGCTCCTGGACTTGGAGCAGATGGTCCTTGAATATCAACCAGCTTGCTTGGGCCCCTCTTTCCTCCAGGTCTTTATCCCATGACATCTTGCTTAGCACATCCATGAAGAGCCTAAAGTCTGCTCTCCTGAATTCTGGAGTGGTGAGGTTGCTGTGTGACCTTTTCAGTGACCTAAGGATCTTGAATTCCACCATTTTGTGGTCACTGCAGCCAAGGCTGCCCTTGAGCTTCATGTTGCTCACCAGCCCCTCCTTGTTGATGAGGACGAGGTCCAGCATATGGCACCCTTTCTCATGGGTTCCTCTAACATTTGGAGGAGGCAGTTATCATCTATACATTTGAGGAACCTCTTCGATCGCTGGTGCCCCGCTGTGTTGTCCTACCAGCAGATGCCAAGGTAGTTGAAATCCCCCATGAGGACCCGGGCTTGTGAACATGAAGCTGCTGCTATCTGTTTATAGAGGGCCTCATCCACTCAGTCTTCCTGATCAGGTGGCCTGTAGCAGACCTCCACTATGATGTCAACTTCCCCTGCCTTCCCTTTAACCCTGACCCATAAACTCTCTGTGAGCTCCACATCTTGCCCCAGGTGAAGCTCCATGGACGCCTGACGGATGTAGAGAGCAACACCCCCTCCCCTTCTCCCGTCTTTCCTAAAGAGATTATATCCCTCTATTCTTACGCTCCAGTCATGAGAGCCATCCCATCACATCTCAGTGATGCAAATGACATCATAGCCCTGTAGACAAGCATATGTTATAGTTGTTCTTGCTTATTTCCCATGCTCCATGCATTGGTGTACAGGCATTTAAGTTGCTCCCCCATTAAAGCCTACTTACTGGAGAAGAAGCCTTCATCAAGACAGCTTTAAACTAGGTTCGAAGGGGATAAAACTAGGCTCACTGGAGATGAGCCTAGGGGTGGCATGTGAATGACAGGGGTGAAATCTATTACTCAAGTCATTACATCCAGCTGGAGATTAAGCCTGGCCAATCAGAGCAAGAACAAAGGTTCCTCAGCTACCTGCCATGATGATAATAAGGCCTTCCATCCTTCTAGGGCAGAAGCTGCGTGCCTAACTCCCTCTCTGAAATGCCTGTACACCAATGCACACAGCATGGGGAATAAACAGGAGGAATTGGAGATCTGTGTGCGGTCAAATGGTTATCATCTGATTGCAATTACAGAGACATGTTGGGATAGCTCACATGACTGAAGTGCTGTCATGGATGGCTATGTCCTTTTTAGAAAAGACAGGCCAATCAGACATAGTGGTGGAATTGCTCTTTATGTGAGAAAGCAACTAGAATGTATTGAGCTCTGCCCAGGGGCAGATGACAGACAGAATTGAGAGCTTGTGGGTAGGAATTAAGGGGCAGGCTAATATGGGAGACACTGTTGTGGCTGTCTATTACAGGTCACCTGATCAAGATGAGGAAACTGACAAGGCCTTCTACAGACAGCTGAAAATAGCCTCACAATCACAGGCCCTGGTTCTTGTGGAGGACTTCAATTACCCCAACATTTGCTGAAAAGCCCATGCAGCCAGGCACACATAGTCCAGGAGGTTCCTGCAGTACATTGATGATAACTTCTTGACACAGGTGGTGGAGGAGCCAACAAAGAGAGGAGTGTTGCTGGACCTTGTACTGACAAACAAGGATGGACTGGCTGAGGATGTGAAGGTTGGGGGTAACCTTGGTTGTAGCGACCATGAGATGGTGGAGTTCAGGATCACGTGCAGTAGGCACAGAGCAACAGGCAGAATCACAACCCTGGACTTCAGAAGGGCTAACTTTGGCCTCTTCAAGGAACTGCTTGGAGAAATCCCATGGGATAGAGCACTAGAAGGTAAGCAGGCTCAAGAGGGTTGGTTAATGTTCAAGTATCATTTCCTCCAAGCTCAAGATTAGAGCATCCCGATGAGCAGGAAATCAAGTAAGGGAGCCAGGAGACCTGCAAGGCTGAGCAGGGAGCTACTGGATAAACTCAAGTGGAAGAAGGAAGGTTATAGATCACAGATTAAGGGGTTGACCACTTGGGAAGAATACGAGAATGTTGTCAAGGGATTTAGGGATGCAACAAGGAAAGCTAAGGCCTCCTTAAAATTAAACCTGGCAAGTGACAAGAAAGGTTTCTTCAAGTACATGTGGGCCTGCTACTGAATGAAGTGGGTGCCCTGGTGACAGAGGATGCAGTGAAGGCAGAGTTACTGAATGCCTTCTTTGCCTCCATCTCTACTGCAAAGGCCAGCCCTTAGGAGTCCCAGACCTTTGAAACCACAGAGAAAAGGAAAAAGGAAGATATTGCCTCAGTTGAAGAGGATTGGGTTAGAGAACAACTAAGTAAACTGGACATCTAGAAATCCATGGGCCCTGATGTGATGCACCCACAAGTACTGAGGGAGCTGGCGAAGGTCATTGCTAGGCCACTCTCCATCATCTTTGAAAAGTCCTGGAGAACAGGAGAGGTGCCTGAGGACTGGAAGAAAGCCAATGTCACTCCAGTCTTCAAAAATGGTAAGGAGAAGGACCTGGGTAACTACAGACCAATCAGGCTCGCCTCCATCCCTGGAAACCATTCAGTGTGACCTGGACAGGCTGGAAGGTTGAGCAAGGAGAAACTTAATTAAATTCAACAAAGGCAAGCATAGGGTTCTGCATCTGGGGAAGAACAACCCCATGGATCACTACAGGATGGGGGGCTGACCTGCTGGAGAGCAGCTCAGGGAAAAAATGAGGGTAACAGATCACTGGAACAGGCTGCCCAGAGAGGTTGTGGAGTCTCCTTCTCTAAAGATATTCAAAACCCACCTGGATGCTATCCTGTGCAACCTGCTGTAGGTGATCCTGCTCTAGCAGGGAGGTTAGGCTCTATGATCTCTAGAGGTCCCTTCCAGCACCTACCATTCTGCAATTCTCCAATTCTGAATAATGCCACAGCTACTTTTCACAACATATACATATCTGGGAGCAGAAATTTGGGTCTTCTATTTTGAAGAACAGAAGACCTTTGAATACATCTTAATTTTATGTTTTAACAGCTTTTCTGCTTCTTCCTCTTGGAAGTTCCATCTCTGCATTGTAAATCAGTCACAATGCCTGCATCAGGAAAAGGCTTTGTTATCTTCTGAAGGTTTTTGCAATTTGCAATGTGTCATTTTAGCTCTCTGCTGTTAATTTAGATAAGGGCCAAGAAAGCATCATCATCTTTTCATCTGTCAAGGCCCACAAAAACCTTTTTTACTTGCAGTAGTAAATTAAGGGCCTTCATGAAAACAACTAGTATGTATAACATATGTGATATTTTGATCAAAGTCTTCTTTCAGGATCAATTTAAACAAGCTTTTCATACTTGAGTTCAAATGTAGAAATCATTACAGAAAAAATGTTACTGAAAGAAAAACACTGTTATTGACTCCAAGAGGATTAATAGAGGAAGATCAACAAGGTCTCAAAACTGCAGGTATCCCAATAATAATTTTCTAACTATAAATTCTATGATCAGATAAAAATATAGTATTTACACAAGTCACCACTACTACTTGCAATGTCATTGTCATTTCTAATTAAATTACAAAGAAAGAATTCTCTCAGCATCTCTCCAAGCTAGTATTTCTTCATATCACTCTAAACTACCATGTTTTCTTTTTGATAACCTGACAGCAGGCAGCATAATACACTACTTACATATCCTTTAATGTAACAGGAAAGTGTCAAAAAACAGAAAAAAGCCTCATAAGTTATTATCTGTTCTTTTTAATAATAATAATAGTGTTAATAAAAAAATTTTAGAAGTTTGCCTCTCTGCTCCTGTGCCGATTTTCACTGGAATAGAATTAGTTTTCTTCATAGTAACTACTATGGGGCTATGTTTTGGATTTGTGCTGAAAACAGTGTTGATTATAACATAGGGATATTTTTATTATTGCTGAGCAGTGCATACACAGAGTCAAGGTCTTTTCTGCTTCTTGCACCTCCCTGTCAGCAAGTAGGCTGGGGGTGCACAAGAAGTTGGGAGGGGGCACAGGTGAGACAGCTGACCCCAAGTGACCAAAGGGATATCCCATACCATATGACATCATGCTCAGCCTATAAAGCTAGAGTAAAGAGCAAGGAAGGGGTGGTTGTTTGGAACTATGGCATTTGTCTTCCAAGTAACCATTTTGCATGATGGACCCCTGCTTTCCTGGAGATGGCTGAACACCTGCCTGCTGATGGGAAGTAGTGAACGAAGTCTTTGTTTTGCTTTACCTATTAAACTGTCGATCTCAACCCATGAGTTTTCTCACTTTTACTCTTCTGATTCTCTCCCTCATCCCACTGAGAGGAGAGAGTGAGCAGCTGTGTAGTGCTTAGTTGGCAGCTGGGGTTAAACTACAACAGCCCCTTAAAAAAAAATAAAATAAATAAATCCAACCAACAAATCACCACAAAACTACACAAAAAAAAACCCACAAAAAAAAACAAAACACAAAACACCAACCAAAAAACCCAGAAAGATAAAACAGAATAAAAAGAGCAAACTAATAAACAAGTTGTGGAAAGAATTCAGATTCTTCATGAAGTTCTGATTTACATGACACGTTAGTGACTTTTTAAAAGCTTTCAAAATTAATTCTTATTCAATGGAAACTGTTCTCCTGCATCTTCTCCAGAATTATCTTATGGAAATTGTCACAGAAGAGAAATAATCTGGCTTATTTTTAAATAAAGTTTTGGTGCATTTTACCTTAGAGAATAGCAAGGAGACTTTTTCAGTTTTTCTGCTGTCAATTATCAATACACAAATACACATTTAAACTAATAAACAGGCCCAAATAATGACATTTATACCAGTGTACACTCTCCTCACAATCAGAATAACTGAGGATACCAGGCCTAGTTAAAAAACTTGTTGCTCATGGATTAAAACATGCTTGCTTTTTAATGCAACAGTATTCCACTAAAGGGTAGCATTGAGCTAAAAGCCTGAAGGTTTTTGACTCATTATACCTTTTAACAATCAAACCTCACTCCTAAAGGTATCTTCAACTGTATTCCCTTCTCAGTAACATCAATTTCTACAGGTAAGCATTTTGAATTTATGAATGAATCAAGAGATGCTTAATAGTCCCATACATAAATTAAAAAAAAGTTAACACATTGGATTCGCTATTCTGGTATGTCAAGTTAACCACATTTTTCACCTCTATCATGGCTAAAAATTTCAGAAAAGTTATCACAAGCATTTTATATGCAACATGCTTAATACTAACATATTAAATATATAGATATAATTCCACATTCTCATCTTCCCAATCAATTATAAATTATTCTTATGCTATAACATTTGGTTAATTCCTAATAAAAATAAGCAGATCAGAGAAGCTGAGTATTTATCAGATTAAGATGAACATCTGATCTAACATCAAGAAAAGGAGACTAGAGCTGAATAATATTAGGGTTCAAATAGCACTGGGATTAATTCTTAAAAATACAAACAAAGCTCAGGTTTGAAAGCTAATAACCTGAATATTCAAAACAAACAAACAAAAAAGTAGCCTTGAATAAGCAGAAATTACTTGTTTTCTCTCCAAATAGTAAAAGACTTTTCCATTTGACTTCCCCAAATACTATGGACAATCAAGATAATATTAGGAGCAGGTAAAAGTAACTTTGGAAGTTGCATATTCAGCTCACACAGGATACGCAAGACTTCAGGCTTATCAAAAGACCTCAGGAATAGCATTTCAAGGACATCAGTCTGAGATAAAATTTTAAATAACTTGCTCCTTTGTCAGTCTTATCCAAGACTGGTTCTATCCTGTTTCAGTATTTCACAGGAAAAGCACAGAAATATTGAATTCCACTTAACTACTAGAAAAAGGAGGAACACTTCAATGTAAATATAAAACAGTTAAAGAGAACACATCCATTACAAGCAAAAAAGCACCCCTTACTTGAAGGCATTAAGCCACAATTACTTCCTACTCGGAACACATACCGAAGAAAGGTAACATTTTAATTAGAATAAGTAACAGTTGCAAAGTAGAGAGTAATAACTCAGGCCTTCACAATCAATTAAAAGATATGCTCTACGGTCGCTGAGACAAGCGGTTCCAGTGCTGGCACAATCTGCAGCAGAGCACTCTAGTAGTGTACAGAGGGGTTTCCTGAACTGAAGAAACTTCAGGAGAGTAGAGAGATCCACCAGGAGCCCGCAGCTCACAAGACATGGGCAGGGCCAGGAGCAACAGCTGCCAAGCCCTCACACATATAAAAGGAGTCCCACGAGAGTGCTAGCAACCAGGGTATGCAAACATGACAGTTTGTGCAGAAGGGCATGCAGGAAGGGTGCTGTAACTCTGCTGGCCTGACCAGGGAGCAATGGTATACACCCAGCAGAAAGCCATGGCCTCTCAAAACTCTACACCTGCCACAATTGACAGCTTCCCAGACAGAGCTCTTAAGAGAACACACTGCTACCTAGGTGTCAGGCTGCAGGGTATGCCCTACTCTTATGTCAGGGCCAGATGACAGTAGTGAATACATCTATGGGAGGTGCACCCAGGTAGAGGAACTCCCTAGCTTAGCAGCAGAGCTCCAGGAGGAGGTAAGTAGGTTAAGCAGTATCAGGGAGGCTGAGAGGGAGATTGACTACTGGCATCACACTCTACCTTCCCTGAGAAAGGCTTGTCAAGTAGACAGGACACATGATTCCACCTGGCTGAACATGGTGCCTTAAGGGATGGGGGGGAATAGCAACAGGTTCCTGCCTGGCACAGCAGGTGCATCTCCTCCATGACTACCTCACCTTCCCAGGTGCCCTTATACAATAGGTATGAAGCTCTGCAAGTAGAACCAAACAATGATGAGGACAATGGTTCATCTAACTTGGAGGTGTCACCAAGGTTAAATCAGCCTATGCACTGTGTCAAAACCACTTCCATGAAGAAAAAAAGATTAATTATTGTCATAGGAGACTCTCTTCTGAGTGGAACAGAAGGTCAAATTTCTTAAGGAAGTCTGCTGCCTCCCTGTGACCCAGGTTAAAAATGTGAAAAGGAAGCTTTCTACCCTGGTACAGCCCTCAGATTATTATCCATTATTGCTTTTTCATGCAGGCAGCGATGAAGTTGCAACAAGAAGTCCAAGGGCAATCAAAAGACACTTCAGGGCCTTGGGACAACTGGTTAAAGGATCAGAAGCACAAGTAGTGTCCTCCTCTATCCCACCAGTTGCATGGAAGGATGATCCAACACAAACCATTCTATGATTCCATGAAGGAAGAAACAGGAAGACCCAGCAGATCAATACCTGGCTGAGACTGCTGTCTCTGGCAGAATTTTGGGAGTTTTGATCATGCTTCGGTTTATATGAAACCAGGCCTGCTGGCAACAGATGGGGTACAGCTTTCTCAAAGGGTGAAAAGGATCTTTGCACAAGAGTTAACAGGATTCATTGAAAGAGCTTTAAACTAGGTTTGAAGGGGGAAAGGGACAAAACCAGGCTCGCTAGAGATAAGCCTAGAGGTGAAGAAAGGGTTGAGTCTCTACAGGTAAGAATCAGGGCAAAGGCCAATAAGGTGGGAGTCTGTTATACACCACCCAACGAGGATGAAGAGGCAGATGAAATATTCTATAAACTGCTTGGAGAAGTCTCACAATCGCTAGCCCTTGTTCTCATGGGGGGCCTTCAACTAACCAGATACCTGCTGAAAATACAATACAGAAGAGAGGAAACAGTCTAAAAGGTCCCTGAAGTGTGTGAAAGATACCAGCTGTTTCAGGAAATTGAGTGAACCAACTAGAGAAAGCACCCTCATTGAACCTGATGTTTGTGAACAGAGGGCTTGAGCGATTTAATGGTTGGAGGCCATCATGAGCGCAGCAATCATGAAATGATAGGTTTTGATTCTGAGAAGTAAGGAAAGGGGTTAGCAGAACTGCTACCTTAGACTTCCAGAGGGCAGACTTCAGCCTGTTGAGAAGCCTGGTTGACAGAGTCCCTTGGGAGGCAGTCCTGAAGGGCAAATGAGCCCAGGAAGGCTGGACATTCTTCAGAAAGGAAGTCTTAAAGGTGCAGGAGCAGGCCATCCCTATGTGTTGAAAGATGAGCCAGTGAGGAAGAAGACCAGCCTGGCTGAACAGAGAGCTTTGGCTAGAACTCAGGAGAAGGGGGAAGAAAAAAGTTTCTACCTTATGGAAGAAGGGGCAGGCAACTCAGGAGAAGTACAAAGATGTCATGAGTTTGTGCAGGGAGAAAATTAGAAAGGCCAACTAGAACTTAATCTGACTACTGTTCTAAAAGACAAAGAAGTGTTCCTATTAATAGATTAGCAACAAAAGGAGGACTAAGGAGAGTCTCCATCTTCTAGTAGATGCAGGGGGAAACATAATGACCAGGAATGAGGAAAAGGCTGAGGTACTTAATGTCTTCTTTGCCTCAGTCTTTAAAAGTAAGGCATGTTGTTCTCAGAGTACCCAGTCCCCTGAACTCAAAGACAAGGACAGAGAGCTGAATGAAGCCCAAATAACTACAGGAAAAATAGTTAGAAACTTGCTACACCATATAGACACATAAAAGTCTATGGGGCCAGATGGGATCTACCCAAGGGCACCGAGGGAGCTGGCAGAAGTGCTCCCCAAGCCACTTTCCATCATTTACCAACAGTCCTGGCTGACTGGGGAGGTCTCAGTCGACTGGAGGCTTGCAAACGTGACGACCCCCCATCTACAAGAAGGGCCAGAAGGAAGACCTGGGGAACTACAGACCTGTCAGTCTCACCTCGGTGCCAGGGAAGGTTATGGAACAAATCATCCCGAGTGCCATCACACAGCACATGCAGGACAACCAGGCGATCAGGCCCAGTCAGCATAGGTTTATGAAAGGCATGTCCTGCTTGACTAACCTGATCTTCTATGACAAGGTGACCTGCTTTGTGGATGAGGGAAAGGCTGTGGATCTTGTTTACCTGGACTTTAGTAAAGCCTTTGACACCATTTCCCACAGCATTCTCCTGGAGAAGCTGCCTGCTCGTGGCTTTGATGGGTGTACTGTTTGCTGGGTAAAAACTGGCTGGATGGACAGACCCAAAGAGTTGTGGTAAACAGAGTTAAATCCAGTTGGCAGCCAGTCACAGTTGGCAGCTGTGTTCCCCACAGCTTAGTGTTAGGGCCAGTTCTGTTTAACATCTTTATCAATGATCTGGATGAGGGGATCGAGTGCACCCCTGCTCGTGGCTTTGATGGGTGTACTGTTTGCTGGGTAAAAACTGGCTGGATGGACAGACCCAAAGAGTTGTGGTAAACAGAGTTAAATCCAGTTGGCAGCCAGTCACAGTTGGCAGCTGTGTTCCCCACAGCTTAGTGTTAGGGCCAGTTCTGTTTAACATCTTTATCAATGATCTGGATGAGGGGATCGAGTGCACCCTCAGGAAGTCTGCAGATGACATCAAACTCAGTGGGAGTGTTGATCTGCTTGAGCGTAGAAAGGCTCTACAGAGGGATCTGGACAGGCTGGATCAATGGAATGAGGCCAAATGTGTGAGATTTAATAAGGCCAAGCGCTATGTCCTGCACTTGGGGCAT
>NW_010169712.1:12410-17851 GCF_000695765.1 Mesitornis unicolor
TCGACAGTTGGCTGAACATGAGCCAGCAGTGTGCCCAGGTGGCCAAGAAGGCCAATGGCATCCTGGCCTGCATCAGGAATAGTGTGGCCAGGAGGAGCAGGGAAGTGATCCTTCCCCTGGACTCAGCACTGGTAAGGCCACACCGTGAATACTGCATTCAGTTTTCTGCCTCTCACTACAAGAAGGGCATTTAGGTGCTGGAGCACGTCCAAAGAAGATCAACAAAGCTGGTTAAGAGCACAGGTCCTATGAGGAAAGGATGAGGGAGCTGGGATTGTTTAGCTTGGAGAAAAGGAGGCTTGGGGAGACCTTGCTCTCTACAACTACCTGAAAGGAGATTGTAGCGAGGTGGGGGTTGGTCTCTTCTCCCAAGTAAGAAGTGATAGGATGAGAGGAAGTGCTCTCAAGTTGGCCAGGGGAAGTTTAGACTAAATATTAGGAAAAATTTCTTCACTGAAATGGCTGTCAAGCATTGGAAGTGGCTGCCCAGGAAAGTGGTGGAGTCACCATCCCTGGTAAGAGGTGTAGATGTGGCTCTTAGGGACATGGTTTAGTGGTGGACTTGGCAGTGTTAGGTTAGCAGTTGGACTTGATTTTCTTAAGGGTCTTTTCCAACCTAAATGATTCTATGATTCTATTTCAACTGGCATGACTTAAAGGAGCCATGTGAAGTATAATTTCAAACCACATGAAAGATGTCTTGAAGATGAATTGCCATCTGAAGTGAGAAGCTCAAGACCTAAGATGCCAAATCTATAAAGCAGTGAAAACTTCACTCATCAGTAGGCTAAGTCAGGATTAGAACTCAGTAGCTAGTTTTCTTATAAAAAAATGCATGGTCAAGGGAAATCATACAGTGAAACTGAAATATTCAGTTGTTTCTTGCTCTCTACCTCAAACATTATGAAGCACTGCACATTTAGCAATATTTTGGGATGCATATTTAACTTTTAGAAATTCCAAATGGAAAAAATATTATCTCCTAATTACTATAAAGCCTACTTAAAATGGACATGAAACCTGCATCTAAGGTATTCAAGCAGAAAATATTCCTGGCTAAGAAAGCTCAATGAGGACAGAAAGATTTAGCTGTGAATACAGAACAGTATCTAAAAGTTAAAAAAGCAATTCAGACTAAAACCCTTTAGTTTTAGCAGGGAAACAATGTCATGTTTGTGGGTAGTTCCACTAATGTAATATTCCAGTTAAGTGCTCAAGAATTAGCCTTCTGGCCTGTAACTTGATTACAATCCTTCCTATGTTAATACACAAAATAAGGATTACCAAATCATTTTGGTATCCTATGTACATACAAAACTAGCCTAACAACAATCTCCTCTCCAGAAGAAAAGTGCCAGTTATCTAAACTTTTCTTCCTAACTTATATGGAGTGCTCAGCAGGTTGATCCTTCTCAGAGACTCGTGAAATTACATGCAAAAATACCACTGAATTTCAACATGCAACATCATTCTACAGCAGAATGGAAAAGGAAGCAACTCAAGTGTTTCCAAAATTAATTGGTAGGACTGAGGCTGCAGCCAAAGGCAAGGTAGATTTGTAGTTGAATAGAAAGGAGGAAGAAAACCAGGCATATACTAGGCCAGAATGGCAGAACTATTGTTCTCCAAATGAGATGACTCTTCCCTCACCTCAACCTGAAGTAGAAGTAATTTCCCCAGATCTTGTTCTCTCTTTGTTATCAACAAACTTGTTGAGTCTACTGCTACAGCATCTGATACTTGTCTGACCCTATTCTAAAGATATGAGCACCATCCAGTACTGCTGAGTCAGCGAGTTTCATCTCTGCTCATAACACATATGGGTGTAAACAAAATGTTAAAAGGAGTTGTTTCACTTCGCTTTCACACCCCAGATTTCAGAAGTTACACATAAAAATGGCAAGTCATCTAGAAAGCAAGTAACATGATTAATAAGCACCAATAAAGTTTGACTTGCCCAACACTCTACTATAGACATGTGGCAGAGGTACAGTCAGTTCTCCACAGTAATATCTTAAACATGAATGTATCGTTTTCCTTCCTGAACTTCCCAACACACATATCAGCTCTTACAAGAAAAGCAGCAATGAAGGAATTATATATATATAATTTTTTTTTTTGGGGGGGGAAAATCACCTCCTTCAACCTGCTCAACACTTTTTATGTGGCCCAGGATACAATTGGCTTTCCAGGCTGCAAGCACAAATTACTAGCTCATGTCCAATTTTTTATCCACCACTATCCTTAAGTCCTTTGCTGCAGGGCTGCTCTCGATTCATTCATCCCCCAGTATGTACTGATATTGGGGATTGCCCCAAGCCAGGTATAGAACATTGCACTTGACCTTGCTGAACCATGCTTGACCTTGCTGAACCATGAGGTTCCCATGAACCCACTCCTCAAGCCTGTCAATGTCCCTCTAGATGGCCCTCTAGTTTATCAACTGCACCACTCGGCTTTGTGTCACCCACAAACTTGCTGAGGATGCACTCAATCCCACTGTCTACATCACTGATGAAGAAATTAAACACAGTCTCAGTCCTAGTACGGATCCTTGAGGGACATGACTTGTTACTGGCTTCCACTTGGACATTGAGCCATTGTCTGAAATTCTTTGGACACAGCCATCCAGTCAATTCCTTATCTATCTAACAGTATTTCCATCAAACCCATATCTCTCCAGTTTAGAGGAAAGAATGTTGCAAGGGACTGTATCAAAGGCCTTACAGAAGTCCAGATAGATGACATCTGTAGCTCTTCCCTTGTCCACTGGATGCAGTCCCTCCATCACAGAAGACCACTAGATTAGTCAGGAATGATCTGCCCTTGCTGAAGCCATGTTGGCTGTCCCTGCCTTCCATGTGCCTTGAGATAGCTTTCAGGAGGATCTGTTCCATGATCTTCCCAGGCACAGATGTGAGGCTGACAGGTCGGTAATTCCCAGGGTCCTCCTTATTACCCTTTTTAAAAATGGGCATGATGTCTCTCCCTTTTCTCCAGTCACTGGTTCCCCAGTCCCTGGGGACTTCCCCTGACTGCCATGACTTTTCAAATATGATAGAGAGTGGCTTGGCAACTACCTCAGCCAATTCCCTCAGGACCCTGGGATACATCTCATCATGTCTCATGGACTTGTGTAAGTTCAGGTGGTCTCAAACTTGATCTTTTCTTGTGATGGGAGGAATTTCATTCCCTGTCCCTGCTTTGAGATTCAGGGGCTTGAGAGATGTGGTAAGAGAGACTGCCAGTGAAAACCAAGGCAAAAAAATAAAATAAATGTTGAGTACATCTATCAAACCAGGAGAGGGCATGCCAGAACTAACCCCAATGCTACAGGCCTAAGAATAATCTTGCAACCCAACTATAAACACAAAGTGCTTAATTTTTCCCTTTCATATCACCAAAACAGTTTCACTACCACCCTAGGTGGAACAGTCTGTTGGCCAGTTATTTTCTTATAATCCTAGCTGGATGTCATAACATAGGTTACTAGTAGAGCTGGTAAACACAAATTATTTTTAAATGTATTCAATACAAGGTTATATTCATACAAGTGATCAAGTTCACTGAACTTCATGCCCCCCCCACTCCCCGAACCCTACAAATCACTAAACTACTGATGTTATCAAGTTGATCATCACAACAACCAAGCCACTGAGAGGCTACAATACAAATACTTATACGGGATAATAATATAAACATTGCCCGTTTATACTGAAGCAGACCAAAATGGGCTCTATATCTAAACAATCTAGGTATAACTTGGATCAGTTTCTGCCAATATTAAACATATGCTCTCTCTCAATATGCCAAGAAGATAAATCAGTTCTATGGATTTACATGAAAAGCTGAAAGCATCTGCAGATATGCAAGTATACCTCTGGGACACCAAGCAAGTGAATCAGACTCCTCTAGTTAGACACTTTTGAATACTGGACCTGCTATCTAGACAGCATTTGACACCACCACCACCCCCTGCCAAAAAAAAACCCAACCAACCAACCAAAGTCATTATATGGCCTACAATCTAATACAACTGTCTTCCTGACAAGCTAGGATGAATACTTCCCAGTCTCAGCTCTAGTGAAGAGCAAACCTTTATCCACTTTAAAGAGAAATCACAGGTTAAAAAAAAGGACACCCTCATGCCAAATTCAGAAAGCAACTACAGACAAGATGACAATTTTAATATGCTTACAGGATTCCCAGGCAACTCATCTAGATGAGGTAAAACAGTTGCAGAAAACTCTTCATCTCAAGAATGCTTTAGTTTGTTTTGCAACATGCAATTGCTTAATTCACATTATTGGAGAAGATCTGTTATTGCCAAAACCTTCAAGAATAACACTTCTATTTGCTGCCTTCTACACATTTTTTTCACTAGCTTTAGGACTTCCAGAAAACACTGCAAGAGAGACAAACCATGTTTTTCACATCTAAATAATCAAAGAACTCCACATTGATAATATTGACCATCCAAAATTTATTCTTTATGGCTGATGCCCTGATCAGTCTCTTTATAATTAAACTAACTCAGAGAAAAGTAGACTATAAAGAACAATTAATAAAGCACTTTCTTCTACAGCACACAGGTATGCCTGTATTCAGGCTATTATGGACCTTTGCATTTAAGAAAAAAAGTTATGTATCTTCTCAAAATATTACATTTAACATATCTAAACATTTAGAAGACAACAGAAGCTGTAAACAAAACTTATTTCTAATAAAAGTTATTTCATACCTAATAACTTCATAAAAACAGAATTATAAACTTAGTAGACAATGCAAGGACTTGTAATCAAGCAGACTTTGTTTTAATTAAATATCTAATGTCATCTCTAATTAGCTTTATCTTTCAGTTAAGATAATTTAGTCTTCAAACACCATCATAACATGAAAACTTGTTTAACTACTAGAAATACAGTAATTTAAGTAAACAACAATGCTAGGTAAAGATTAGTTATTCTATTCAAAATGTATACTCTGTTAGAAAGTGCTGAAGCTGGTAGCTCAATAAAGGCAAGGCTACCACAGTACTCCCAGGTCCAAAGAGTAGCATAGCAAGACTGAGTGAGCATGTATTTCCAATAGGCACACACGCACACAATACATACGCACAAAGCCAGCCACACAGATCAACACCGACAGGAAAAATACAACAGTGCTCTTGCAAACAGCGCCAACGGCCTGTTCTTCTCTCAGTCTGATTAGGATGAAAGACTGCTAATGGAAAATACATATATGTATTGTACATATACAATATGAATTCCTCCAGTAGCTAGCCCCTAGATCTCTAGTCTCTCCCATTCCTGCCAACAGGGCATATGAACTCCCAAGGCCTGCAGCTCCACCCTAGCTGCTAGTACTCACACCTCATGCATGCATGCATATACACACACATACTGTGGATTCATCATAGAATCAGAATGTATTGGGTTGGA
>NW_010169713.1:0-218 GCF_000695765.1 Mesitornis unicolor
AACCCAAAAACCGCCCCGGGAACCCAAAAAACCACCATGGGAACCCCAAAACACCCTAGGAGGAACCACATAACACCCCAGCAACCCCAAAAACCACCCCGGGAATGTCCAAAACCACCCCTGGGAACCCCAAAAACCACCCCGAGAACCCAAAAAACCACTCTGGGACACCAAAAAACACCCCCAGGGTCCCAAAAACCATCTCATGACCCCAAAAA
>NW_010169714.1:0-59214 GCF_000695765.1 Mesitornis unicolor
TCCAATCCCTAACATTCTGTGATTCTGTGCTGATCCCAAATCAAGGATTTGAATTTGGAGCAACGTATTCATAAAATATTCAGGGTAGGTCTGCAAAGCCTTGACTCCCAATACATTAAGTGTCTGAAGCCTGACACTGAAATAAGTCAAAAGATGAAAGGACTATTCTAGCACATACACAGTTTAAAAAAAAAAAACCCTCACTTTTCCATTGTTTTATATCTATGATGATTTTCAAAGACAGAAAGCATCAGCAAGCCAGTGATCAGAGACAAAGGAGAAAATTTTGAATGTAGACTCCCTCCGCATTTTTACACTTGGTCCCTCATTTATCAGGATCATGTGCGTGATGTCCAGATCTTTAACTATAGGAAAGCAGAAGCTGCCTCTGCAGAGATTTCTGTGACAGATACGTCTGTAAAGGATCATGGGCCAGGGCCAACACAGAGGCTGAGGCCTCATCTTCCTTGATCCCATTCATTTCACTGCAAGACCTGCAACAGCAACTCAAAGGCTGTAGAACCAACATCCAGACACTGCTGCCATGCCTGTTGATTCAAGGCATAGCTATTTTCTCATTTAGCATGTTTAACCCTATGCTCTTCCAAATAAATGCAAAAACCCTGAAAAAATCCTCATAGTTGCTACTTGCTGATCAAGATGTTGTGTGAAAAACATTTTTTTTTAAATTAAGAAAAAAAACTGGTAAAAAACATTTCACAGAAAATGGAAAAAAGTGAACAAGAGAATTCCTACAGTACTAAATCCTTTTTTAACCTGGGATTTCTGAACACAGAATGGTGAAAGCAAGGTTTCCATTGATTATCCCTTGTGCAGGGAACTAAATTGATGGCCTTTTCCACAAACATCACTGTTTCAGCTCTGAATACCAAGTAATTCCTGTGAGCAATAGAAAAATTCCTGATGAGAGGAAAAGATTTTGGAAGAAATTATCTCATTCAGTTTTGACTCATTGTCTGAACCCAAGTAAAATCAAGGCAGAGATATTTGCAGATGTCAAGTTAGGCACTGTAACTCAATATGTATGTGGAATAAAATCCCAGCAAGCTATTCTAGGACATTCACACAGCAGCAAAAAAAGACATACTTTTTTTTAAAATACATAAAATGAACCAAATCTAACTTGCAGGTCTGCTAATGACGGAGTGGTTTTGCTTGCAATCTAACAGATCCTCTAATGCAACTGACTGCAGGGTGGATTATAAACATTTTGCAGATGGCCAAGGACAGTACAGAACAAGGCCACATACCTGACTGACACCTTTGGGCCACATCAGTTACTGTTTGCAATTTATATTGCTTCATGCTTCAGGTATAAAGCCTAAATTATAGCTTCTCTACATGCATGCTCTGATGCTCCAAGAGGAAATAACTTTGCAATTTTCATTGTACTGCATTAACTGCTGATTAGTTGGGTGCTAAGTCAATTAAGCATGCCTCATTTTCATTATCAGATACAGCTGAATACTCCATTTATTCATTAAGCAGAGGGCCAAGGTCATTATAGGTATTATGAATGCAGTCTTCCATAGAGAGAGATAAACAATCTTGTATCTTTGTTTAACATTCATCCATTTCATATATACACTTAAAAAAAACCCACCCAAACAACAGACTGGCATTCTTTATTAGCTTACATATCAGACAATATCGCTCAAATGGATTGTTCTCTTGCATTAACTTTTAGAACTCTTCACATACTTTGTACTACTATCAATATTATAGCTATTACTGGGTTTTGGTTTATGGTCACATTTTTTTTTTCTAACTTTTCCAAAGATCAAAACTGAGCTAGTTTCCATGTTAATCAATTCAATTTCTGCAAAGCAGCGCAGAGATAACAAACACTAGTGCTCTGCAGAGGTACAAGCATACACACCACAACATGCTTGGTACTCAAGGCATCCTTCCAGGAGAGGGATGACCAGGACACAGAGCCAGCCTGGAGCTGAGGCCCCCCACACCTGAAGTGCGTAACTTTACAATTTGGGCTGAGATGTCTATGCCTTGCTTTTACTCTGCATATATTTCATCTAAAAGCCCAGTAAAGTCAAAACATTTCACTGCATCAGGAAAGCATTTCAGCAAGAGTTGGGTTTTTTAAATTATTTTTAACAAAAAACCCCCCCCCCCAAAACAACAACAAAAAAAACCAGCCAACAGTTTTTCCCCAGGTATGAATTCAGACTAGATTTTTTTTAAGTGAAAAACCACAAATAGAAAAAAAAAAACAAAAAAAACCCAAAAAACCACAAAATCACCTCCCAAAATAAACCCCAAAAAACCCAAAGCTCTAGTTCTTTTAAAAGAAGTTTACTGATTCCTACCCTGAGCCTGCTAGAACACAACAGAAGGTGCTCAACCTTAGACTGTGTTTCCTAGTTCACAGGAAAACTCCTCTTCAAAGCTTAATTTTGAAGTTTCCTAATAAAGCTACTGAAACATGCTTGAAGAACCATCGCAGTTTTACCAAGCTTCAGTACATCTGATGGAAAATCTCTAAGCTGAAAAAAGAACCACAACTTCCTCCACAGACTTCCTCCTCTTTCTATGAAACAATTCAGAAGAAAGTAACAGTACAAGCCAGGTGTAGCTACTTCTGAGACTGGTGTAAAGGTTCTTCCCCTCTCTGACCACTACTAGCCATCCCTCCCTCAGAGCCTCTACACACACATGTATATTCTGCATGTGCCATGAAAATGCTGATACAAAATTGGGACCTCAGCAGATAGGGACGCAGAAAGCGCCTCTTGTCTTTTTCCATGGTCCATAATGAAACTATCTGTATGGAATAAATTATGTTTATGTGAAATTAAATTTTCCATGATGCAAAAAATAAAGGTAACCCTGGGGAGAAAGAAAAGGGTATTTGAGGGTGGTTTAATAGAAGCTGCGGACCAAAGAGCTTCTAACCATGAGCTTAAGTGGCACAGGAAACAAAGAAGTGTTTTTCAAAACAAATCAAGATCTGTGAACAAGATCCTCATTAGTGACCTCTGTCTGCCTTTGCATTATCTGTATATGAATAAAATTACAGAAGTTCATGGACTTCTAAATCCATGACCATTAGTGATTTCATATACCAGCATGGGTTAGCTCAACTAAAGCTTTTGATATTTGTGGAGGTTGATTGTTCTAGTAGTTTCTCCACCAATTGAACGTTACATTAAGTAAAGAAGAGAATAAAGTGTATGTAACTATGAGGGTTAAAAATAATTCAGAAATAAAGCATGATAGCAAATTAAAGATATTTGTGCAGCCATAGGACTCCCATAGTGAAGCAATAAATCTAGCTATATCCTATTGCCTTGTTATATTTAAAGATTTTGCAGCTAAAATTTAATGTTTATATGTAAAGAAAGGATTAAAAAAAATTATCTTCCACATATATGGAACCTAGATCAGAGAAAGCTAAGTTACAGCCTGATGATTTTCAGAGATGGCCTATTCTTCAGCAATACTTTCATTGATATTGCAGTTAGAGGCATAACAAACAGACACAGATTGAGAGTTAATTCAAGATCTTGACTGTATTTGCATTACTTGTTTTTTGTCTGAGCTAGTCTATTCATATAGTGGTGTATGGGCATATTATTTAACCAGAATTTTGGACAACTAGAAATTATAGCTTTGGGCTACAAGCAGACGCGGTGGTGGGGGAAGGGAAGCAGGAGAGTAGCAAAATGGCAGAACATCTCATAAATAATGTCAGTCTCTAACTTTCCCTAGACAGGAGAGGTGATAGGACTCATACTGTTTTATCTGTTCACTCTTTTCATTCTGAAGTCAAGCAGACTGACAGCTTGACACCAGATATTCTCCAGAAGGGTGAAGCCAATTGACATAAAGTCATCATCTCATCTGTCTTTCACTGCTTCTCGGCTGCCCTTGTGTCAGTGTTTTATCTGGCTGCAGTTGCAGCTGTTAGATTTTTGTGATTTATAGGTACAGCATCTCCTCATGAATTACAGAGACAAAGTGGCATTCAGTTTGTGATTTCTGTAATTTTTGGTACAGTAGAAGATTTGTCACAGTAAGACAAATCTCTCTCCTATGAAAGAATACCAGAAATAAAATTCAATATATAAGTAAGAGAGGCAGATTCAGGGTCAGGCATACTAAGATCAGATGCCTGTGGATATAAAGGCTAAATTCACATTAACATTGGGCTGAGCTATGACTCTATGTTCCTATGTGATCAGTGAAGCATACAGGGGCAATTCAGGACACCCCAGGAGTGGCTTTTCATAGGCCACACAGAGAGCTATAGCTCTTCATTCCAGGCTTCTAACTCAGTTAAAAGGTGGACTCTGAAGTATTCATGCCATCCAAATGACAAAATGAGATCATTTACATTTGTCTGCTATTCACCTAGTATGCACCTAGCAGGCTTGAAGAACAAAATTCAGTCCTAGCACAAACAGAATAAATGTTAATTGAGGTCAGCAAGACATTCATTTGCTTACTGCAAGGCTGCCTTCCATTCCATGAGTGTGGGGACATCATGCCATTAAGCTCAGAAAATCCTAATCTCCTGTCTTCTCGTTAAATGCTTTTGCCACACACCTCTTCCCATGCTTGAGCAGGATGTCTCCTATGCTTTTTCCAAGCTTGTGGAAAGGGGACTGTTGAAGATTTAAGATTATTCTGAGTTATATCTTTATACTTGGGAAAGGTTTAGCACAAGCTGTACTCCCAGAATGCCAATCTTATCCTACTTTGTTGACACAACTAATAGGAACAGCAACTTCTACCCAGGGTCTTGATTATACTTCTCCCGTTAACTTTCATGACATTAATATTTACTGCTTTCAGACATCAAGATACATCTCCATGTCACAGAACAGAAAGGGAAAAAAAACTAATAAGAGAATTTGGATTATATTATAACTTTCAAATTCTCACAGCAGTTGTAGCATTTCATCCTGGTGTTTTACCCTCAGTGAAACATGCATCAGAAAACGCAAAAGGAAGTTAACAGAAATCCCCTACAATGAAACAGAAAACTGAACTCTTATGCCTATGTCTTGAAATTCAAAATAGAAAGGAAATGTGTCATTTCACCAGACACTGGATAAGCAAAATGACAGTAGGTACAAACTAAAGCTCAATCTATGTAGTTTAACAAAAATATGGATAGAGACAGTACATTTGATTGCATTGCCTGTCTACCTAAGGGAAAATTCTGGCAATGAAGGGCAATTTAATCTGCTTTACAAAGGCTAGAAACCAAAAGCAGCAAGTTCATGTTACAATTACATTGTTTACTTTAAAAAGTGAAGACAATCAGTTAGCAAGAGATATGGTTTAAGGAAGAAGTTTTCACTCTGTAACAATTTTAAGCCAACATGAAACATCCTGTAGAAGCTGAGCCTCTTGCAGGAATCACCTGACAAGTCTCTACAGCTTATTCAAGACAGGAAGGCAATCATGTTATTTGTTTCAATTGTCTACACTTAGTAAAATAAAGAAAAAAGGTATGAAGACTTTAGCATGAAACAAAAAGACAAGTATTTCTATCCCTGATATTCACCTTTAATTAAAAACAAATAAACAAAAAAACCAGCCTTCTCCTTTATGTCATGTTGTCACCTATAATTGGAAAAGATCACCAAAGCATCTATATGCACCAATATTATTTCTGTTCACCGAAGATGAGATTCACTTCAGTATTCTTCAGACACCCTTATCCCAAAGACTGCTCTCTCAAGGTATTGCAGCCAAAGAGGAGACTGCTGAAGCTTCCCCCAAAACATTTCCGTCAAAAGTTACAGCTATGATTTTATTATTTATTTATTTATTATTATTATTAAAAACACCACCACCATCAGACTATCATGGAAGAAAAATAGCATTTTAGTTTAAAGCACAGCAACACCTCAGGTAACACTTGAATCCTCACCTCTTAAGGTCCCAGTAGAAGAATAGTCCTCTTTAGCCAAGGACTAAGCTATCCCAAATTACCTTATATCCCATTAAAGGAACATGCTCACTTTACTCCATAGGAACAGTATGTAATTGTTTCTAGCCTCAGATGACTCAACACCAAGTTTCTTTAGGTTCCAGTGTAAATTACTATCCAACCAGTCAATACCAATCACAGCATCTGTGTTCATAGCTACTGGACTTCCATAATTAGACCATCAAAAGTAGTTGGCATTTTTGGTCCTAGGAGCTGCAAGATATATTTTCTCAATTAACTGCTTTTTCCCCACAGTGAACTGTTTGCAAAAATACCAGATGAGTCCCTTGATACCTGCCTTTTTGCTACTTCACTACAAACTCTCTGGTAAAATCCAACTTCTATTTTATTAAAAAAAAAAAAAACAACAAAAAAACATAACTGAGAAGAAACTGCCTGACTTTGCCCAACAGTTGCTATATAAGGTACTAGCATTAGCAACAGACCATAAGGCATAGAGCATCCAATTCTGAGAAGAAAAAAGGAAGTGCAGAAAAAAAAAAAAAGAATTAGAAGGTGGCTGGTTTTAGGAGTAAGGTAGCATTGACAAAGTTGCAGATCTGAACCAATTATAAGATGTCAACAGAACACTAATACACTCCTATTATGTACTGCTAGCAACAGCCTAGTTGTGGGGGATGAAAGGAGAGAGAAAAGTGAAAGGCGAACAGCAAAATAAAGTGTTACATCTGGACAAAGCATTATTAAACTAGATACAGGTGGGAATAGAGCTTCAGAACTGCTGGCTCCCTGCCCAGTGCACAAAAGCATGCTGTTTCTGCAGGATAGACACCTGGCAGATTTAAAGTCCACAAGTACATGATATTGAGCAAAAGTGGCTTGATTTATCATGTGCCTCAAGCATGAGCATTCCCCAAGACTCACAGGGCAAGATACAGCCACCTAGCATTTTGGAATAATCCCCATCCTGCACAAGTTTTCTAAATTGAATAGAATACATGAATCAAACCCACTGCATTTCCCTAAAAGGTACAAGGAGTCAGTTCAACAATTTTCATTAACACGTAAAGGGGAAAAAAAACCAAACACCACCCCTGAAAAAACACCCAGTTTCCTCTTCTCAGCAGAACAAGCAGAAAATCTGGCGTTCAAGTGCCAAGGATTGTAAACAATCCTCAAATTTCAAAGCCAGAGGGAATTATAAGGATATGGAAGATCAGCAACTCTCTAAGCTGCAAAGCCAGAACACAACAAAGCAACACACAATCAATAACTTCAGAACCCTTAAAATGAACAAAGCACACATTTTCTTCAACTATCTTTCCACAGATTATACACTTGACTGCAGCACTATCTAAGATAAAGCAGACACCACAAGTTTCAGAGCTGCCTCAGTGGGATTAACTAAGGTTAATTAACTGAGTTTTGTTAAATGAGGTAGCTGTACTGAATTAAGCATGCATCCCACATCACAAAAACTTCAATTTTTTAAAGTCCCAAGTTCAGAAGTTGCTTCAGTTGTACATGTAAGAATCTGTACATCACAACTTGAAGCAGCTGTACCAGAGAAATGCATATCTGTATCTCCCTCTTGCTATCTGTGGTGAAAGTATACCTCACCAGCAAGTTTCCTTTACAAGTCTACATTCCGATTGACTGGGAGGAAGCTTGCAAAAAATCTGCAGTAACCCAAACTTTATTCATGTTGTACTGCATATATAGGATAAGTGATCTTTGCTTTACTGAGCTAAAACAGGAAAATTATTTTCTAATAGATCATAAAGCTGCCTGTATACACTTCATAAGCCTATTGTTGCATAAAAACTGGATTTTTAAGGCTGAAGACAAGTATAAAGCATTTAGCAGGCTATATGCTGCAATAAGATGATAAGGATCTTAAACCTGATAGGTTTGAGATGCAATTCTTAGCATGGTGGATAGATTTTTAAGGGATCCAGGGAAGGAGATTATAGTTTATTCAAGCATATAAAAAGAAAATATCTAGTTACTCAAAAGTTTACAGATTTAAAAGGGCTTCTGCTTTAAAAAGAAGTAATTACATTTTCTCTTGAAGAAAATGTATTTTAAGAGTAAGCTGACATTCAAAGACTGTTGATACTTTTTCCACATAAAGATGAATCTTCAGTAGGAAGAAACAGATCTGTGAACACAAAGAATTAAACTCTTGTCTGAAAGAAAAGGCTGAATCCATAACATTAACTGAGCAAGGACCTAATTCTCCCCTTAAAAAAGCTCCAAACTGTCTCCTCCTCCCAGGAAGGTAACACTGAGCCTAAAGCATATGTAGTGCTTTACTATTTTCAGCTAAACTAAAAGATTCAGAATCTTACTATCCTCAGCACAAAGCCCCTCAATAGTAAAATCAGGTTTCAACCATTAACACATTACCAAGAATCGTTCTAAGTGTGTTCAATTCTACCATGTACTACTTTATGTTATTTTTGAACTGTTGATTTGATAAAGTGATTTTCTACTACTCATCCTCATTGAGACCTGCCCCCAGGATTCAGCTCACTGAAGATCCAGGTTCTGAGATTAGGTGCTCCAAAACAAATAATGTTTGCCACTTTCAGCCCCTGTGGTCAGGGATCACAGAATGCAGAAGAACACTTTCTTCTTCTTCCCCTTCTCAGAACAAAGAAAGTAATGAGAAATGGTTTATTACTGATGGCTGTTTGAGTGCTGATGTGTTTCCTGTACTTAGGACAACACAATCTTACTAGATTGTATTTGCTTATTAAACCATAAGTTTAACTCTCCATGAACGTAATCAACGTTTCCATGGGTAATTGCACTATTTATATTTAAACCATTTACCTTCCTGGAAGCCATCTCCCAACTTAATTTCATCCACAGAATCTCCTTCTCATTTATTTATTTATTTATTTATTTATTTTAATGGCTTCTCTCACCACTTAGTTACATTTTCCCACTGATTTTGTTCTTCATACTCCAGGCCTTTCACTAGTATATCTACTGTTATGTAAAATGCCAAGACAATTGCCAGGGTGTTTATGATGACCCCAGAGCCCTGGGGTAGGTGTCTCCATCGCCTCCTTAAAGGGAGATCTCTAAATAGCAAGAAAGAGACTTTCAAGCACAAAAAAGAGTTAGATTTTTTTTGGGGGGGGGACACACACACACACACACACACAAAAAAAAAACCCAAAAACCCTAGCTTTCTTTTTAGTATAGAGAGCACAGTGACCATGTCAGATAGAAGAGAGAGCTTCTGCACAGCTTCCCCCCCTGGCCACTGTGCCCTTGCAAGCTGACCCATGCTTCCAGCCTCAGTTTTGCGTCCTCTCAGATAAATTTTGAGCCCTGCCTAGTCTCCTGTTCTCCCTTAGGAGATCTTAGTCACTCAGAGGTTTTATCAGCTCACTGATCCTCACCACCTCTGCAACTCTCTGCCTGATCCAGGTGACCCCACCACCAGCCTGTCCTTACTTGCCCAGGGTCTTGTTCTGGCACCAGCAGCCAGGATCTTAACTGGAAATCATTAAGCAGTTACAAGAAGTTATTGATTCTTCCTGAATTTCTACTGCCTATACAGATGCTTGCTGGAAAAAGCTCTACCCTATACGCAGCCTGGGAAGACCAAGAAAGTAGCATGTCCTGAAACATGAAGCATCATTAAGATTTTGATGCAAAATGCTAATATAATCTCATTGCTGAAGTTAGTATTACAAATGGGTTTGTTGGGTTTTTTTGTGGGGGAAGGGGAAGCCAAAACAAACAGTGCTATTTTCTTAGTGTTATGCCAAAAACTCAGTGACAGGAATGACTGAGCATGGTGGGAAAGAGAAAGCTGCACCATATGGACATCTATTAACCTTCTGATTCTGTGCTGCAAGAACAAAGACAGCAAAATTGAGATATATTTTAGCTAAATTCATACATGTGCCTCAGTCTAAGAATGAACAATCATAAAATAAATAGCCATCTGGGGACTGTAAATATCTTTGATTTGAATTTTTGTCTGGACACGATACTAGAGTTTGTCATTGTGGGGGAGATTCCCTTCATCACCATGTGGTACTACAAGAGAAATAAAATCAGAACAAGTGAAATCTTTGGGTCCAGGGAAAGAAGGTGGACAATGACCTTTTCCCTCCCTCTCACTCTGCTAGGGAATTCAGCAGCAAAATTGCAGGTCCAGGAGTTTCCAACCCAAATAACATCCCGCACTAAAGTAAAGGGACATGACCAAGCACTGTGTCAAGACCAATTTCCTCTACTGTTGAGCACAGTTCAGAACAGTTGTGAGTTTAGTTCAAGTTTTTAATAAGCCACACAACAAGACATCCTGTCATCTCTGTATTTTATAGCCAGTCTGTTGTGTAAAATCTTTCTCTGCTCCTGGTTCACAGTCCCAGGATACTCTGGCAATGAAACATGCACATGATGTTGCATTGCAAGATAATTTAAATAAATGAGAATGACAATGAGGAACAGAGGAAGTGGGAAGAGGAGTTTTCAGAATGTGTTTAGTTTAAACCTACCTATGGTTGAAACCTCCCACAGCATTCAGTTGAGATTTCTTGGTTAAGTGTTCACTTTTTCAGTAACATATTCACTTAAGGGAATTTCAAATTAGAGTGCCAGTGTGCCCTTTAAATGATATTGAATCAAGAAATATGAACACCATGTGAATCACTCAAACAGATATTTCATCTTTGACAGTTTTTACGTTGCTGAATAAAACTGTCCGCAAGCTTGTTATCTGAACAGAGTACAGTCTTCAAATATTTTCTTGTGAAGATGAAAGGGCAAAATCCCTCTATAACAGCTTCCCTCTCATGATAGTTAAGAAATTTTTTTTAAAAGAAAAATTCCTGAAGTGGCTTGTTCAAATATGTTCCATGTATCTCTTACATTAAATTTTGATTTTAATGAAACTTACATGGACATCAACTGAGACAATCTCATCCTTAGAGCAGTCCTACATGAATCTTCAGCTAAAATACTTCAGAGTGAGCTTCACAACAGTAATAAGGTGGCAATTTTAATCTAGAGAACAAGATAATAATTGCTCTACCAAATATCCTCTGTTCCAAATACAGTCACAAAATAAGCTGAAGAGTGACATTTCCAGCAGGTGTGTCTCTTCTGTGTGATGCAGTAATACCATGCACACAGAAGCCAACATATCCCAGGAAAAAGAGAAGATGGAGAAATTGCTGTATGAAAAACCTTGCAAAATTGAAGGTGCAGTGCACAAGTCTCCACGAGAAGGGAATCAGTGGCTTCACAGAATTAAAGTATTTCCCTCAACTCTTGCCTGACCAGCCAGCAGATTGCCACTGAAGCTCAGAAAGCTACTGACTGCCCTGAACGTATCTTTTTGATAGAGCTGGAAAAGTCTTCATAGAGGACACAACATCTTTAATCTGACTTGGGGGAAAAAATAAAAATAAAAATCCAGAGTTCTCCCTATAAAGGAGCCTAAAAGGTGCTGAAAAACATTGTACCATTTCACAGAATCACAGAATCGCTCGGTTGGAAAAGACCTCCGAGATCATCACGTCCAACCACTCCTGTCTACCCCCTAAACCATATCCCTAAGTACCTACAGAATCACAGACATTTGTACCATTCACTGACATACCATGCAACCTCACTTCTGATATTTTTATTTTCTATGAATCAAAGAACATTTCCTTGGCATTAGAAGTGTGAAATGGAACCTGAGAAGAAAATAGTGCTTTTACCAAATCAGTGACATTATCCTCTCTCCCTAAGGTATCAAACTAACCTGAACTGATGTTTTCTGAATTATCAACTGTATGCTTTCGTAACAGTTAAATGTCTTGGGCTTTAACTTGAGCTAGTGAAATAAAATTTACTCAAGTAAGGATAATAAGGTAGACTCAGTATGCAATATTTTCTTAGGAAATTAATCAGGATACAACTAGATATTAAAAAAAAAATCCAGTGATTAGATTAATGCAGACCTTCCTCTCTTCCCTTATTCAACCCACACTCTATATACCTAGAAAACAGGACAGCCAGGGCAACTTAAAGTCAGAATATGTACCTGCTCTCATCACTATGCTCTGGAGACCCTTCTTCAGTCTCTGACACCATGGCTAATATGGCACTTTCTGAGCAATGTTACATCAAGGGTATGTTTTCAGAGTCAAATCCCAACCATTGGCTGAACCCAGTAGATACAAATTTTTATCACATTCTCTGGTAAAAACACATCTGTTGGTTAAAAGGTCAATATAGAGGCAGGGAGATGTGATATAATGTAAAAGGGAAATAAACAAGAATAAAAGGTAATATTTTGTTCAACTACAAAAATTGCCCTGGTAAATAATTTCATGTCTATGAATTCTCTCAAGCTGGAATATGACAGAGTTCAGCTGACTTTTTTTTGCCACAGAAAGCAAGTTGAGGGTCCAGGTCATTCCTTCCACTCCTGCACTCCAGGTCCAGTTTTAGTAATTATGAAGTTCGTGAAGTCAGGTAAAAACCAAAACTTTAGTTATGGAAATATTTTAAAAAAATCCTTAGAGATTTTTACCCTGATTGTGATACTTCCGTCCCAAAAAGAAAAACAATAGAACTTTTATTAGGAAATCATTATCAAGAACAAATCCAAGTCCTGCAGGCTAATTTATAGAAGAAGTACTTTGTTATAAAGTTCAGAAAATGTTATTATTTTGCATGACACAGTGTTTCTTCTATATGGATGCATGGGATTCTCCATAATATATAAAAATATTTTAAAAGCACTCACTGTTATTTAAAGAAATAAAAAATCATTTGCATAATCAGAATAATCTTTAACATAAAAACCTGCTCTCTTACACAGTCCAGACTAACATCTACAAGAATTTTAGGTAATTTAACTTATTGAGGTTTGGAATTTTTTTGTTTTGTTGGGGTTTTTTGGGGTTTGGTTTGGTTTTTTGCTTCTTGGCTTGCTTTGGTGGGGTTTTTGCTTGCTTGCTTGTTTTGTTTGGGTTTTGGTTGTTTGCTTTTTTAAAAAAATAAAACCTTTAACACATGGGATCAATCTGGGAAGTTCCTTGAATCAGAAAACAAAACAAAACAAATTATTAATCTTGTACAGTTGAAAACATTGATACATTTTCCCTTAATTTTCCCAGAAGGGAAGAGAAAAGAGAATAAAGGAGAGAGACTTTATGGGTTGGAAAATAAAACTAACTTGGTGGTCATGACAAGTAGAATTCATTCATGAGAAAAAAATAGAAGTTATTTATTACTAGATTTTTAACTTCATAATTTACACAAAAGAATGCTAAGAATGCTTCCTTCTAGGAAGGATGTACTTAACATGAGGGATACATTGAGATAGATTCATGTTTATGAACAAGGTTTGCATACTGTACTAAGGATCAAGTGTGAAAGGGAGTTCAAATTCTGATTTATTACTTAAATTGAAAGCTCATTTTAAGAACTAGAGAAATATTAGAGTTAATTTAGAAGACTATTTTGAGTAACATTTCAGCTGCTCTGAAATTATTTAGATAAGATGAGGGGTTGATCACGCACTGAGTGAAATGATCCAGGGTACGTGCACTAGAATCAGAGTAAGACTATTCATAATAGCAACCTAATCTTCACATCAGCTCTAACTAGTCTTTGAAGGTTATTGGAAATATTAAAGTGACATTTAAGTGCATGTTATCACAAAATCACAGAATGGTAGGGGTTGAAAGACACCTCTGAAGATCATCTAGTCCAACTCCACCCCTCCCCCCCCTCCACTGAAGTGCGTTCACTTAAAGCAGGTTGCACAGAAACATGTCCAGGTGGGCTTTGAATATCTCCAGAGAAGGAGGCTCCACAGCCTCTCTGAGTATCCTGTTCCAGTGCTCTACCACCCTCAAAGTAAAGAGGTTTTTCCTCATATTCAGATGGAACCTCCTGTATTTTAGTTTGTGCCCATTACCCCTCGTCCTGTCACTGGGCATCACTGAAAAGAGGTGGTGGGGGTGGCACCCGCCCTCTAGATATTTATAAGCATTGATAAGACCCCACTCAGTCTTCTTTTCTCCATGCTAAACAGATCCAACTCTCTCAGCCTTTCATTCTAAGAGAGATGCCTCAGTCCTTTCATCATCTTCATAGCCCACTGCTGGACTCTCTCCAGTAGTTCCTTATCTTTCTTAATCAGGATGCCCAGAACTGGACGCAGTACTCCAGATGGCCTCACCAGAGCAGAGTAGAGGGGGAGGATAACCTCCCTTGACCTGCGGACCACACTCTTCTTAATGCAGTCCAGGGTACCATCAGCCTTCTTGGCCACAAGAGCACATTGCTGCCTCATGGTTAACTTGTCATCCACCAAGACTCCCACATCCTTCTCCACAGAATTGCTTTCCAGCAGGTCAGTCCCTAACCTGTACTGGCGCATGGGGTTATTCCTCACCAGGTGCAGGACCCTATATTTGCCTTTATTGAACTTCAGTAAGTTCCTCTTTGCCCAGCCCTTCAGCCTGTCCAGGTCTCACTGAATGGCAGCACAGTCTTCTGCTGTATCAGCCACTCCTCCCAGTTTTGTATCATCAGCAAACTTGCTGAGGGCATGCTCTGTTCCTTCATCCTGACCATTGGTAAATATGTTGAACAAGACTGGACCCAGTACTGATACTTACCGCTGGGGAACACCATTAACCACAGGCCTCCAACTAGACTTCACACTGCTAATCACAACTCTCTGAGCACTGCCATTAAATCAATTCTCAATCTACCTCACTGTCCACTCATCCAACCCACACTTCCTAGGCTTGCCTATGAAGGTTTTATGGGAAGACAGTGTCAAAAGCCTTGCCAAAGTCAAGGTAGACAACATCCACTGCTCTTTCCTCCTCTACCCAGCTAGTCATGCCAGCATAGCAGGCTATCAGATCAAGCATGATTTCTCCTTGGTGAATTCATGTTGACTACTCCTGATAGCCTTCTTTTCCTCCACGTGCTTAGAGATGACATCAAGAATGAGCTGCTCCACCATTTTTCCGGGTATGGAAGTGAGGCTGACTGACACGTAGTTTCCCAGGTTCTCCCTGCCATTTTTGAAGATGGGAGTGACATTGGCTTTCCTCCAGTCCTCAGACATCTCTCCTGTTCTCTATGACCTTTCAAAGATGATGGAGAGGGGCTTTGTAATAACATCTGCCAACTCTCTCAGCACTTTTGGGTGTATCCCAAGGGGGCCCATGGATCTGTGGGTGTCTAATTTGCCTAAATGATCTCTAACCTGAGCCTTATCAACCAAGAGAAAGTCTTCCTCTCTCCAGACTTTCTCTCCTTTCTCTCCAGGTTTCAAGATTACTAAGGGCCAGCCTTAGCAGTAAAGACTGCAACAAAGAAAACATTCAGCAACTCTATCTTTTGTGTCCTCTGTCACCAGGGCATCCACCCCTTTCAGCAGCAGGCCCACATTTTCCCTAGTCTTCCTTTTGCTACTGATATACTTGAAGCCCTATATTTATGGTTAAATATACATGTTCAGCTTCCCTACATTTTCCTCAGCTTTGCAATTGCATCTGGAAGTACTGCATATTCTTAGAAAAAAGTTAGGTCCATGTCTCTATGGAATTACCTGTTGAAGATATTTCCTTCTTGTCTTAGATTTCAACAGATTACATTCAAATATCGTGGGACATTGCTTTCATTAAAAAGATTAGTCTTCCTCCCTCACTTTTTTCCCTCCTACCAAAAATAAACAATGATTACATACCCTTTGATAATGACATATTAGAAACTCAAAGTTAGTCTAACTATCGTGGCCAAATTCAGATTTCAGCCATCGAATTTCCAAATACCTTCATTGCTTGAACTGAATGACAAACACAGAAACACCTGTAGGGTCAATATTTGCTCACCAATACCATGAACTGTCACACTGTGGGATATCACTGCAAGGGCTACAGTCCCTTGTGGATGGGAAGCACATATCAGAAGGCCAGGAAGAGAGGTTGAAGATACATCAGCTACTTGTGTGTGGTCATGGTGACCTGTAGAAACATTTCAGGCTGAGGACTTGAGTTTGGTGCCGCAGAAACTGATATATCCTCTGTCCTTTAAGTTACAGGGGAGCCAGGCACATGGAGCTTTTACTACTTTCCTGTGTTCCTGGACCTTTTGCAGTTGGGTCTCCTTCCCTCAGGGCAGCCTTTTTTCCACTAGCTGAAGTCATATCAATAACCAGAACTGTTTGTAAACATGCCAGGCATGTTTCAAAGCAGCTGGAAAGTTAACTTTAAAAAGCACTCATTGTTGGTTATCCCTGCCTATTACTGTCACAAAGATATTGCAGTAAGGCTAGCAAAACCCTTCACCAGAACAGTGCACTCCCACTATATAGAAACTCTCCTACTCGTATATTTTTTGCACTGTATGAAGTCTTATTATAGATTCCCTCTGTGCCACAGAATACTATTAAAACATTATTTTGCAGAATATTCAATACCTTGAGGGTACAACTGTTTCCACTAACATATTACAGATTTTTAACTTCACTTAAGGGATCTAGAATAGTGCAAAAATCAGTCCTCCATGAAATAAGGCTGCATATATTGTAAGGAAAAAAAAAGCCAGCAGCATGGGAACTTGATAAAATACTTTTTGGGCAAAAGGGAGTTAAGTTTCCTTAGAACCTTCTTGACTTTATTGTTAAATGAAAGCTGGAGGGTTTCCCCCTTCCACTCCCAACATCTTTTTATAAAGCTGATGACCTGTAAAGACCTTCTAAAAAGAGCAGGGCCATAAACACAACTGTTATCTGGGCCTTAGGCTGAGGGACTATAGGGGTAAGCTAATCTCATGTTTTATATTTGTCTGCACAGTAGCAAACATGATGATTTTTCTCTTTTAAAAATGGGGAGAATTCCCTATGTGCTACGGCAGCCTGCCAGCAAGAGGTAAAGAAGGTAGTACATCATCCTGCATAAAGCCAGGAAGAGAACACAGCTTCAAAATCTGGTTACTAGTTCCTGTGAGCCTGTCTTCACTACCAATAATAATATTAATAATTTTAAAAAATCAAACCATTTTGTTTTGCCTCCACTTGGGGTAAAAACGTATGAAGTCAGTAGTTGGACTGAATGATCTTTAAGGTTCCTTTCAACCTAAACCATTCTATGATTCTATGAGATGTGACCACAGCTCTCAGGAGGTAAGTTTCCTCCTTTGATGCCTTTTTATATTCCAGAGTAAAACAGTATCTTGTAAGAAACATGGGGACCCACCTGCTGTTGAAGTTGAGCCAGAAGGTCCTTAAGAAGGCTTCTTCAGGAGACCACCAACAGTTACTTACCTCAAAAGAGAACAGTGATACGACTGCACTACAAATTTTGACAATTTCTCCCACCTCCTGAATAGTCCCATCTTGTGTGTTACCTAGTAAAGAAGTCTCACATCTAAAAACCTATGATATTGCACCAGCAGATCACAGATTGAGGTAATTATACTCCAGTGCAGGTGCACAAAGACAACAAAGAACTGTACAATATTTCAGATAAATGAAGGATACTGAAGAGGGTTACAATGAACAACCTCTTTTTAAATGCTATGGTACAAATTGAGAAAACCAAAGCATATTAAGCAGCAGAAAAGAAAAACAGCACTTTGTTCCTTGCCCAGCTTTCATCAAGTAGATGAAATTCAACTTGCTGTTCTTGCTCTGTCTTGCTCTGTCAGAGTGACGTAAATTCTAGGTCAGATATTTAAATTAATGTTTCCAGAGCAGCCATATGACCATTCTCCAGGCATTCTCAGCACATCTCAGGAATGCACAAACATTTCTTTCTTTTGGACTAGGTAGAAAGGGACTCCCATTGCCAACAAACAAACAGTGGCAATGGTGAAGAAGGTGATAAAAAGCCATTTGGAGAAGTGAAGGCAAAGGAGCTGGAAGAGGAATAGGGAAGATTTTTGCAGGAGGAAGCAATGCAGTGGCACAGTGAACACGTGGGGATGGGGCAGCAAGGAAACAGGATCAAAGCTCAGCTGGCAGACAAAGACTGTTTGACAAGAAACGGGACAGTACACATCAGAAACAGGATCTGCTAAAGTTGGAAGGGAAAACAAAGGAGGAAGGCAGCATCACCACATGGCAAGAGTTGACAGCGTGCTCAGGGTCCCACACATGAAGTGTAGTAGTGGAACATGGAAGGACCATGGTGTTAGGGGATGGAGGAGAAAGGGCACACAGAGGAACTCCTGAGGAAAACAGGAGTGCACAGGCACTGCTGGGGGGCTGCAAGCTGTTGCTGTCTGCACTGAACAGTTGTGGGAGGCATCACAGGGGTGTCATGAGCATAATGCTTTGTCTTATGTTAAAATTGTCACCCATGTATAGATGGTCTGCTGCACTGCAGATGCTGGCCATAGCATCCAGGGACAGCGTAGACCTCAAGTTATCTGCTTGTCCGTAGGACAGGAAAATGTTGCTCAAATGACCTTTTACAGGCACATGAAGTCTGCTACTGCTCAGGCTGAATACATCAACACACAGCCTCTGCTTCTTCCCTGCTCTCTCCCATTTTTCATGCTTCCCTCCCTTCCCTTCTTTTCCTACTGCTGGTCTCTTTTTCCTGAGCTCACAAAATCCATCTGTTATACTTGTCCAGCCTGGCCTCCCCTAATTGAGTCTTGCTCAGTTTTAGTTGTCACAACAAAGATGAAAAACATCTCTAGTGTTTGAAGAGGAGAGATTCAAGCTTAGTGATGTGGAAATTGAGCAGTACAGCACAGTCTGTCCTGGAAAGTGAAAAATGATAAGAGACAAAGAGAAGTAACACCCTACATTGCTCCTCTTGTACCAAGACATCTCCCAAATTCTTGTAGACCTAGTGGCTGAGTCATTTCATTTACAAACATAGTGCTCTCAGTTCATGAAACTCAATTCTTGTAATGCAAAGAGTCAGAAGAGCCAGTATTCCAGTCATTTGGTAGAGGTTAAATAGTTAACAAGCCTTATTTCTCAATAGGCCAGTGCAATGATGGGATCTCAATGTCAATTTTTTAATTGTGAAACAGTCACTTAAAGATCTGTAAAGCTAACTGCTATTAGCTTATCAGCTAAACAAGATATTGTGAAATACGGCCTTTTAGCTTGTTTTCACTTACATGGAGGAGATAAACACACGAAATCAGATCAAGTGTAAGGAGTCCCTGGCCTTGTAGCCTGTCACCATTACTGGCAATTAGCAATTGTTTTGGGAAGAGTACCAAGACGGGGCATGACTGTGCCCATCCTTCTGCAGAACAGGCTCTGCTGGTGTTTGGTGCAAAGACCTTCTGAACAAGCTGTGGTGGATTTTGCATCATATAATCCTTGACAATCCCCTTCTCTCAAATCCATCTGAATTCCTTCAGCTTTTAGTTTCTATAGTTTGCCATGGCAAGGAGACATGTCATTATTGGACAGCCATCCACAGTGCCACTCAGATACCTCCTTTGCCTACACTAAAATGAGAAGAACTGAATGATTTTTCAATGCTTCTCAAGAGTCAGATTATCCCTTCAGATGAAAGGCTCTTTCTAAAGTTCTGTTTTGTAGATACTACCACGCTGAATTTATGCATTAACAATAATATCTATTTCCCAGTTCTTAAGGCCACATACATTCTGCTGCTACCGTGACTCTGGGCCTTGCAAAAGTGTCCAAAATGCACATGTCCATATATATCTTCCTTCTGACTTCCAACCTTAACCTTTTGGACTTAATGTCCTCAACAACCACATCCTAAGTCTCACGGCCTCAGGTAAGTCAAGATCTATGCAGCACAACAAATAACACTATAATACATGCAAGAGCCACACCATATGTTACAGCAACACTTCTTGCTAAACAATGCTAGCATCAAAGTCCCTCTAGCACTCTTCTCCATTAGATCCAGAGGAAACACATCAGATGTGATCTAATTTTCTTGGCTTTGTGACGTTGCTGTTTTCTTCCTGAAGCATGGAGTAATTGCTAGTGCAAACTCTTGCGCTTTAGGCTTAAAAACTTTAAAAGTTCCTTTTTGTGGTTCCTGAGGGAGAGGCGAGGGGTGCTCAAAATAAGCAATCAAGTGTTTGGTGATGTTTGCATTTCCTTGAGGAGTCTCAGTATCTTTGTCAAGCACCTGGGCACTTTACAAGTAAAGCATAACATATCCATGTATTAAAAAAGCTTACCATCTACTACAGGCAATATAAGCAAACTATTTCAGCTCAGTAGAGTCACAAAATGCATACTGTGCTCATCAGCTCTGAGAATTATACTACACCTTACCCATTCTATGGAATAAATTACATCACTAAATATGTTTCATGCTCCTCTGAGACAGCTCTATTATGGCTTAGAAAATCCAGCAATAGTAGTCTAGTGAAAGTCTGCTTTCTAACGGGTTAAAAAGGGTTCTATATCTAATTGCTTCGTCATTTAACTTTTAAGATGTAAAAACACATATTTCTCCAATTCTTGTAGTGATTCTTCTTCCACTGTAGGAGGGTACAAGTTAGAAATACCATTTTCAATAGCAGGGGCTCCACAAAGAACTGGAGAAGAGTGCTTACCCCAGACCAGCTGGCTCGGCCTCCAGCACTGAATTCTGCCTTGCTGAGGCAATTAACCTTCCTGGGAAGGGCAAATACCAGTGTCCCAGGGCACTCATTCCAGCTTCTCAGAGCAAGCAAGAGAACTGATAAGCAGATTTAGCCCTGTAGCAAAAGCCAGTCCCTGTTGGCCAACTCTTGCTGTCAGAGGGTAAGCTATACCCACAGCCTACAAAATCAAACCTTATGAAGATGGCCCAAGCCAGACAAGATATCATTCACAATGCTGTCCACTAAGTAATAATCAAGCACAAGTGATTGTAAATTGATTGTAAATAGTCTTAAGCAGCTTTCAGCTGCAGTATATAAAAGTTCATGCTAAGAAAATGTCTTCAATGAATTTTGTTTGCAAAAGCTCATAATGAGAAATCAGAGGGTTTATGTACTAGTATTACAGATTGTTATTGTGGTTTTATAGGTAAAAATAGGTGAAGTGGATTTATATAGCAGCCCTGACAATATTCCTGCTATTAATGTAGAGACAGTTAACTTTAACATCAAATTATGTACCCTCATGTTATTTTCTCAGTACTCTGGAGGAACCTCTGCAATATCATGCACACATCAGAACAGCAGACAGTTGTGTGATTAAAGGCACTACATTGCCAAGAATACCAATTCCTAAGCAGTTATGAAGCATGAAATAAAAAAATTAAAAGTTATATCTCTCGTGTGGACATGAATAGAAGCTCTGATAAAACTAGGTATTTCATTTAGCTATTAAAACACAGAAATGTTCATGTGCTATTAAGTAATCTGGTTGACTAACTCTTGGGTACAATGGAGACAAGACTGATAGAAACCAAAAGACAAATGCTGCTAGAATCTTGTTAATCAGTACCTGAAACAAGGAAAACTGTTTTTGTTATGCAACAGAATTGTGTAAACTAATGTAATTCTTACATACATAGAAAGCAAAAGCAAAACAAAAAAAAAAATCCTGTAATTGCAGTTGAAATATTCGGAAGTTTAAGAGGTTTTATAGTATCTGGTATAAAATATTGACTTTTTTGTTTAAAACCGATGAAATTACATCTGCTTAAAGTCACTCATATCACTCAAAAAAAAAATCAAAAATAAGATACACAAGTCTTCTTTGGCTTTAAACCAAGCTAAAACTAATAATTTATTTTAAGTACCTTGGGGCTAACCTTTCCTATAACTTCTCACGTATCTGTAGGAATACCCATCATCTTGTAATGACATTGACCATACTGAACCGCAACTCTCACAGATACAATTTTTGATGCCACTTACCCTCACATCTCTAAATGGAAAAATTGCTTTATTGGAAAGGAGTTTAGAACTTAATATTTGTCTATGAAAAAGATATGTATAGCATTATCTGCTAAGTAAGGAATTTGGTTTGATTTACATGTTAAACAGGGAAAAATAAAGCTACAAAATACCTGCAGCTTTCAACCTGGTTTAAGCAGCAAGCTGAGTCCCGTCCAGGTCAGGAGACCCTCATAGCAGCAGGAGGCAGCATTCAGCCAGTTGGCACTCAGAGGTACTTGCAAAGAAGTTGTAGAGAATAGCTGTTGTAGGGCTTAAATAATGAAACTACAGACACCAGGTACACCTCTCAGAAGTTGCACAGAGTCACTAGAATTGTGCCAACCCACAACACTGCTGCTTCTCTTGCTTCCATTAACATAACCGGGTATATTCTTACACTGCCAATTCAAATTCCACATTGCACTCCGAGTACGATCCCCCTCTAACTGTTCTTATCTGTGACCCACGACTCTCATGTCTACCTGTAGCACTTCTTGAATAAACAAATGATAACTGTCCACATAACTGAAAGGGTTATTCTCCAGTCATGAAGAAGTAGAAGTGAAGAGCAGCATTAATACTTCTCTTACCCACAAATTCAACTCATATAAAACTTAATCAATTTTGAAGCATTCTTCAGTGGTTCTTCCTATTCATTTTGACTCCAGGAGAATGCGCCCAGCCTTTGCACGCCTCCTCTTAATAAGATTTTTCCATACCATTAATTATTTTTTTGCTTCTTCCACCTCCATCTCTACTCTCTTGTCAGAAGCATGTACTGCTTTCCAGGTGGCTGCACAGCACAGTGAGGGTGACTGACATGAATTATTATTTCCCTCATTCTTTCCACAACCTGCTTGTAATTTTGTTTCTTAACAATACCAAGCTATTTTTTATTTGTGAACTGCAGTTAATTCTGAAGCTAACAAAGCAGAATGTAAATAGCACACATTATTCCTTCTGTTGTACACTAATTTGCATACATCAACAATCAATTTGACCTACCATGTGCTACACAGTTGCCTTATTTTGTGAGGTCCCTGCAAAGCTCCTTAATACAGCACATGTCTATTATGAAGAAGCAAACAGAATGCCCCAGGGTTCAAGAAATCGAACTTAAATATGCACTGAAATCATACCCAGTATTTTCTTTGATGTGCCCGAAACAGTCATCTTGCTCTCGTAGCTTACTGCACTCCTTCAGGACCTTCCTCTATCAGTTTCACTGTCTTATTTCTTTAACACTTCTCCGAGGATGGTGACCAGAAGGCAGACACAAAGTAAAATTGAACAACAGGACTCAAGTGTGTTGACACCACATTCATGAGTGCAGCCATTAAAGGAACATGTAGAGGCATCCTTTAGCCTAAAACATTTCAAGGTTCCTCAGCTCAGACTCTGTTGTTAATGCAGATCCAAGGATCTCCATACCTCTCTCACAAAGCTCAGAGTCCCTCTTCTGATACTCACTACTGCAAACAGTCTCTGGATACAGTTCCATTTGAGAAGCATCCTTGATCAATAACTTTCAATGCATCCATTAGCTCATCTCCAAACAGCATCCCACTGCAGAAAGAGGTAGCTGGTAGATGACTATACCACTGAAACTATTTAAATTCACTGTAAAATAGGTTATTATTTGACATGAGACAAGATGGGCCACAATTGGACACTGGCTGCTCTACATAGTAATCTCAGTGCTTTACCGCTTGCCAGTGTGATCAGAATCAGCAGTAAGAAGTCTGCCTTGCCAAATCCAAGATAGATCTCTCCAAGAAAATTAATTTCTCAGACTAGTATGTTCCACCTATATGGCAATAACTGCGTGAGACCACATACTGCATGAGTTTACATAAAAAGCAGCACAGTGAGAGTGTTGCAAGAAGGAAAGTGGGAACTAAGGCAAAACACTTTCACAGGATGACTCAGGAATGTAAACATTTACAGGAAAATGCATGAAAAGCAACACAAAAAAGGCAAAGGTGGGGGAGCTGTAAAATAATGTAGCTACCAAAAAAGAAACACTCAGAAGTAACAGCCAGTAGGAAACAGAGATAGAAATCAGTTTTATTTTAGAGGAGTTTTGTGTATGCTTTGATTGAACAACTAGCAGATTGAAGAAGCCAAATATATTTCCAACTCTACTGAAGGTCATTTGAAAACATGATGGGAGGGGAAGAAGATTCTTCTGAAAAATAAAAAGCCTCCACAGACAAGTGAAAAAATCCAGGACAATTGCTTAAGAGCCAAGGTTTAAAATGCCTCAGAAATAGAAAGGTCCATAAAAGATTTGAAAAGATTTTTCATCACCTTAACATCAAAAAAGATGACAAGATATGCTTTGAACATTACTATCATGAGATGGGGAAGTTTGAAATGCAGAGATGCAGAAGTAATTTAGAACTAGAAGTTACAGGAAGAACAGGAAAGCACTGTTGCAATTGCAAGACCATACCAAAGAAAAGGTTTATTTGAATACTACATGTGCAGCAGAGATGGCTGGCTTCTGTAGCTGGGCTATTAAAAGCACTGATGATGCAAGGCTAGAGCTACCTTGAAAGAAGATTGCCATTAATCTGTCTATTGTAATTATGATCAACCAACCCTTAGACAGTTCTGTGAGAAAGAATATGCATAAACAATACCATCTTCAATATTTCACCCCACACCATTGCAAACACCACGCTACTACTAGCATGAAGACTTCTAGTAAGTATTCATTTCAGAGAGAGAATAAAATCCAATATTTGGCTGTGTTGTAGATAGTTATCTTCTGCTAGAAAGAGATTTCTCTTCCCCCTCTCCACTCTGTCCCTTTATGGCAAAAATAGAGGAAGAAAAAATAGAAATAAATTCTACAAACGCCATTTGTGGTTACTTCATTTCTTTGAATTAGAGCAAGAGAAGTATTTTTGCAAAGTAATGTTTCCCCATGGTAACAACGATCACTGAGATGAAGAACATAATTTTATATATTTTCAGCCATAACTTAATCCAATTTAGCATCTACTCTGACTCTTCCTCCTGGTTTTCTGCATCAACAGTATCTCAGATTGCTGTCTGTGACCAGTGAAGCACATTTTCTCTCAGTTCAAGGCAAGATCAAGTCCTCTTTTCCCCTAAAGCAGAAGCAATAAGCAGACCTATCAAATGCCTAAGGAAGAAATAAAATTCCAGATTATGAAGCCACAGAAGACCTATTTTACAGCTGTGGAATCTCTCCCTGGGGTTCCACTGAAATTCATTTGCTTGGTAAAAGCAAGAAGACAGGATAGGTTCTAGAGGAGAAGCTTAAAAACAGAGAGAGAGCACACGCATGCATGACTGTGTGTGCGTGTAAATCCTGGATGATGATAAAATGGGAGCCTTGGAGACTTTAGCTTGTATATACACTTGCTCTTAAAGAATTAGTGTTCAAACCAGCAGAGAGAGAGATCCGTGAACACTCTGGAAAGATTTGTAAGGGAATTGGCCCAGGGAATATTTATTTATATGAAGTAGGACAGAAAGAACAGAGACTGAGAGATGCCTACTTCACAACACCTAGTAGCATGGTGCTCCAAGATATACTGACTATTAATTTTCAGTGTTTACTTGTGCTATTATTTCCTTTCTCGAAAGGTAACAACAAGTGCCTTAGTAACTTGACCACAAGGAGGGAAATCTGAGATCTACACTTTTACAAGCAAGCTGTTTCACTGCAAAATCATTTATTCTTTCCACATGACAGAAGCCTTCCAAGAGCATTACTGGAAATGCACCAGGGACACCTAAAACACTAGCCACTGTCTCCAAAAAGCTTCAGTTTGGAAAGTAATTCATAGAGTACAAAGAAAAACAAACCATAAAGGCACATAATTAGCTGAAATATTACACACCTGCAAGGAAACATCAGAAGTGATGCCATGAAAAACACCATTTAGAGAGAGATAAGCAACACTTAAAACTGCTGGAGTGAAAGGAACATCCTAACCAGCACACATATTCCAGGTTGTTGAGTGAGCTTCAGTCTGAGCATCCTGGTCACACATTAAAAATACAAACTCCAGTAGAAAGTGAAGGAAGGACAGCAAATGAAGCTTCTGGGAAGTAAACAAACAAAACTAAATCTACTTGGAGATGCCAGAAAAGATTTCCTCATCCTGGGAGCACCCAGCATGTGTTAGCTGATAAAATACTGGGAACTTGCTTCTCAAGTGGATTTCTACATCAGAGCTGCTAATATCTGCCTACAGAAGCAAGGTCTGTTCTGTTGCTTTGGATGACACTGTGTTAGGCTCTACAGTTACAGTGAATAAGACTTTCTGAAATAGTAATAGTCTTTTAAAGCCCAAGTCATTACTATTTGCTTATCTCTACAATGATGGCACTGCAAGATCTTAAGAAATCCCAACTTTGTAGCTATTTCACCATGTCTACTTGGGGATTTGCCAGAACAGCTCGGGAAATACCTGGGTAAATACCTTTGCTTGATATTTAGATTCTAGCACTGCATTTTCTTTGGACTTGATAGAAGAATCACAGCCAGAACAAACAAAATACCATCTCACCTGATCATACAAAAAACAGTTGTGTTAGGTTACTGCTATTCTTCAGCCAACTTCACATAATAATCTTATGAATTTACATTTCACAGTGCATAAGCAGACCAAGGTCTTCTACTCCCTGCCTGTCCAACTTCTTCAGCAACCAAGGTTACATCAGATTCTAGATATAGTAAATGAGTTATTGCCACTCTGTGCATAAATCCAAAGCATCCAGTCTGACTTTTAAATGCTTGCAATCTAAAATAATAATGACTGAATCAATAGCTCTCTTTATTCACCTTGATGGCAAGCTATTCCAAATATACCTTGTGCTGTTTGACTGAGACTTTTCTACCAGCTACTAAGGAGAAGCATGGCTGGCATCTAAAGCTATGATTAGGATAAAGAAGTCAACAAGCTTCAGAGCATAATATTATCCCACATGACATGAAAAGAGCGTTTAGAAGGGAAGCACAGTTACATCACCTACTCAAATTTGAACAAAATCAGCAGATGTTAATTGCTTGTTTTCTTGTTGGACGTAGGTTTCCATTGAAATTTCAAATTCTGAAAATAATAAAAACAACTTAACCCAGGGTTGTTACTGCTGCACTCCGCCAACAATAAATTCCAAGCTTTCAGAGAGCAAGAACATACTAAGTAGCTTAGTTCAATAGTTCACCTATCCAATAGAAACCCAGCTTAAGTGAAGCTGCTTAGCAGAACATGAAGAACAGGGCAAAATTCTTCATTATGCCAAGAGAAGTCAGTGGTTTTCCCAAAATATCAAAGATCAGAAGCTCTGAAAGTGGATAACAATATTATACAGAGAATCTAGGTAGTGATTATTATGTTGTTTCTGAAAATAATGGCTAGAAAACAACTTCATAATAAATAAAGAAGGAAGAAAAATAAAAGGCACATTTGTCAAAGACCACTTGTGAAGCAGTAGTGTTGAGCTGTTCTGTGGCAAGTAAAACTCACCAGCAGACATTGAACTATAAAAGGAAAAAAAAGCAAGGGCTCTGATACTTGCAAGAGAGAGCAAGTAGGATGTGACTAATCATTCTACCTATGATAGATAATGTAGAAAAGCATCAAACTTACAAATAGTTCATAGAATCTTGGTTTTTTTCTGCATGCTGGCATGCCACGTTAAAGCAAAATATATTACTAGACCTTCCTTACATCCAGATGCAGAGTAAAGAGTTTGGATACCTTGATAGCAACTTTTTTCCCACTACAACTATGCCTATTCAGGTTGATAAAAAAATGGAATAAGGAGTGGAAAACTTCAACATAAGTGATGTTTATCTGGGAATTTAATGAGAATAAGAAAACCCAAACCCACACACCCCACAAAACACAAGTGGGTCTCAGTACTTAGCTATACTAGTAAGTACTTAGTACTTACTTAGTTCTTAGCTATAGTAATTTATCAGGATAACAGATACAAATATTCAACAATTACTCCAGAATGTAACAGACACAATAGAATAAAAGTGTTCAGTTTTCCAAAGCCTGCAGCAATAATCAGCTCAGCTTTTGCAGTGTCAAAATAATAGACCTCACTGCCTACATTTCAGCTGAAATGCACTAAGAATATGTTTCAGAACTAGATTCTTGAACAATGTTAGGAAAGCATAAAAACAGCAGAATGGGCACATCTGTTGAAATAAATTGAGTGAACTGTCTAGCTTGAAAAGACCTGATTTATTGAACTGTAAGCAGAGATTTCAGTCAAATATCTCCTTGCTGTAGCATGCAGAAACTAAATCACAGTTCAACCCCACAAGATAATGAACAGTGCACTGCATTAACTTCAGCATTTATCTTTCTTTCACACTTGATCAATAAAAAACACCTTGGAAACTATTTATTAATTCACTTCCTGTGTGAATTATTCTAGAAATCGCGTCAAACTAGAAGGAAAACAATAAAATTAACTACATAGCAGTTCTTGAGCGATAAAAGCCAGAGTCAAAATTGCAAACAAGACAACTAATATCTTCTAAGACTAGAACTAAGACTGCGTCATTCAAACATAAGCACTCTAACTCAACAGCATCTTTTGCAAGAAAAACTGAACACGGATGTGTATGACTCTATAGACCCAATTGTATAGCAGGGATAAAGAGAAGGAATTGTCACAGAGGACATGCTAAAGGTTAACTAAATGGACAGAGAAGGACCCATAGAAGAGGATGGGTGTTCTTCAAACAGCCCCTTTAATATGGCCCCCATTCATTAAAGTCTCCTTAGACTAAATCACCTGTGCAAGTGTAAAAGAGAAAACAGATAAGAGCTATGCAGTGTTAAACCTACTTATTTCCCCTCATAAAGCCCAACAGCTTTATGCCCTTCATAAGTTGCTGGGATTCAAAATTAATTCGATTAGCATATCTCATCTTATTAGGTGATTTTTTTCCCCTTTTCCTGAAACAAACTACCTTACTTTTCCAGTCAATTCAGAAAAATACTGCAGATAAAATAGGGAAAAATCCAAAAACCAAATCAATAAGAACAGAATTAACAGCATGCCTGTTTGGAAGAAAAATTAATTTGAACCATTACCAGTTACTAATAGCCATTATGAGAAAGTAATATCACATTTCTGTTGCATTTTCTGTCCACTCGATTCAAACTTTTTTTGGGGAAAAACAAACAACCCGCCAAACAAACAACATACCAACATTCTCCCTGATGGCACCTTGTATTTCTCTAGTGAGCAATGTTTTGTATCTAGTGACCATTCTCACAGGTAACATTTATTTATGCATAACCACTGGAAGTCAAGATCCTGAAAGAAGACTTACATTTCTCCAGTCAAATGCAAAACATAAAGCAACACAAGATTGTGTTTGCCTTGTCTGGATTTGAGTATCACAGCTGAGAACTCGAGCTTATTCTACCATTTCAGGTTACCAAGCAGAAAAATTGTCTCCAAAAGCCTTACCAAGATGCCTCTCAGCCAGCAAGAACTCAATTCATAGCCATTTTAAAAATAATTATCTAATATTTACCTGAAAATAAATTATTTATAGCATGATAATCTGGCGTGTTCACACACTGGAAACCTTATCCTTCTCCTGTCTTATATCAGTGTTTTTAATAGTTCTATTATTGGTAAGCTGCAAGATCCTTACCTAAACTTAACACTGGATGTACAACGCCTAGACAGTCAGGCTAGACTCTTTCTGTAGTCAGTCGAAAGAGAAAAGTCCACATCTCTCTAGAGGGAAATTCATCCTCTAAGATTAATGTCCATGTCTCCAATAGGTATCAGTCTATCTCTGATGACTCTAAAAGGAGCTTTGACATTTGACAGACTGGACATCTGAATTCTAGATGACATAGGCAGTGGAAACTGATGACACCCTGGTGATTGCAGAGGCATCATCAACCCCAAGTACAGCACAGGATGTTCCATGCTATCTCCCTACTATAATCTCTTCCATGATGGCATACAAGTCCAAAGCTACTGCTAAGTCGTCTTCCCCAGCTTTGTCATATCGCTTGATTCTATCATGGAAATCCCACTGTGACATAATGGTAAGAACATTCATGTTCCTGTTCAAATCTCTCTTTCACTAGGAATACGAAGGACAAAAATTATACTGGAGCATCATTTTTTTATACAGCCTGGACACTAAGTAAAGCAGGCAAAGTGTTTTCTTCACTTGTCTCTGAAAAATAAAGTTGTACATATTAATACAAGCAGGGTCATTCTCCAAGATGCAGCAGCAATCAACAAATCATGCTGCATGATCAATGACTGACGGCAAACTACATATATTTTTAATTTTCTCCTAAAGACTGAAGTAAGTTAAAGGCAGAATTTGTAATGTCAGCTTTAACACATTCGAAAAAGTACTTCTGTGAAAAGCTGCATTGGCAAATGACAGCTGTTGGGCTCACTCTCCAGTTATTCACTTTTGGAAAGACCTTTCACCTCTCAGGGTACCCATTTCAAGGACAGAGACACCGCAGGATTGTAAGCACGGTGGCTCCATCTGCATGACTTTCAGGAATCTGCATCTTAGATGTCAGGAAAGTGCAGTAAAGTATATAAGGTATATTAGAAGCATTAAACTATTCACCTTGGTACTTCAGCCAGCAAAATGATTATCCACTTCATCCTGAAGTGTTTTACCTGTTCCCTTCAGCTCCCTTTTATCAAAGGAAAGCTTTGTTTTCTAGCAGGAGTTTTTCAAGAGCAGATAGCTTTAGCTCATAAGTAGTGTACAAACTACATCATGTTCTGGATTCACAGTTTTGGAAATACTGCAAACACTACTGAAGGATTACAGATCTCGTTTCTGGAAATGAGTCCTATTACAGTCCAAATCATTAGCCTTTCCAATAGCAAGATGATTCAGGTGTTTTGCTGCATAACAACAGTATCCACTGTAGCAGAGTAAAAATTACAGCATGTGTGCTATGTTACTGAAGAATTACCATTTCAGCCATAACAGCTTTTCACGTTATGGAACAACTAGAACTTTCATTGCTTCATACTCATCCTTCCTTTCATGCCCATCCGTTTTTCTTTTACGCCCATCTTATCATTACACTGCCGTATCACTATTTTGCTGTTTTCCGTTCAAAAGCAGAGCAAGCTTAAATAGCTATCTACATCTAAAAGGTTCAATCACAGAAAAAGATTTAGATACTTATTGCTTGACTCAGTCCTAGTACTTCAAGAAGATTTAATTTATTCATTTTCATCTTGAAAGGTCATTTCTCTGACCAGCATCACTCAATCAGAGCTCTGCCTTTTTTCATGCTGCAAGAAGAAAAAGGAGGAAATATCTTCTTCCAGAGTCCACCTACCACAGGCCAATTCTGTTCTTATCCTTCTTTTGTAGTACAGAGTTCTGGTGGGCTCAGCACTTACTGTGTCTTGGGGTCGTAAGTCAGAAAATGCTTTGATTTTAGCTAAGAAATGCCTAGCTATTTACCAGCTAACTTGACTCATACTCTATTCTAATCACCATAAATGGAAAAAAAAAGAACAACACAAAACAAAAACCAAAAAACATCAAAAAACCCCAAAACAAAAAACTAAACATCACAAAAAAACCCACAAAAAATACCAAACATTTATTCAAATATACACTTATTAAGAAGACAGACAAGTTGATAAGAGGCAGTTTTCTTTCACTTCCTCACCTTCGTTTAATCTATTTATGCTAATATTATGTCAAAAAAGTATCTTTTAGCTGGCCCGTTCTCCTAACAAGATATATTTGAGTATATTTTCTTTCTTCTTAATACATTATATTAGCTATTATAGCCAAGATCCCCTTTGTCTTTTTTTTTTAAATTTTATTATTAGGTGTGCAGAACGAAGGGAGGTAAGAGGGACAGAGAAAGCTATCTTATCTTTTCCTTAAAGAGAATACAGTCTGACCAACATTCTGAGCAGAAAAATTTGTAGATACAAAGATGCTAAAAATGAACTTGACTCAATGATATCACAATAAAATGAAGATGCAGAGAGTGTTGCTAGGGTTAAGTACTTTTATAATAGTCCTGTTTTATATAATGAGCCAGAAATTAACTAATTTTAACAAATATACACCTTTAGGAAATTCAAGAAATAGTAACAAATCAAGGTAATAGAAGTGCTGCAAAAGCACAAATCAAGCCACCTGCAGTTCTCCACTCACTTATGCACACACCAAATAGCACTCAAAAGAAGACTGGCTTTAAATTAACATTCTACAAAGTGCTACAAAACACAGTGGTGAAGAAAATATATTTAATCTGTTATGCTAATGAAAAATTAAACAAACCAGTAGATCTTACAATGACAAATTCAGACTTTTAAAATATCTTGTTCCAACACCATTGCTATGTCATTATCTTCAAGTTCAGCTATATTAATCTTTACAATTTTTTCAAATGCACAGTTTAAAAGCATGTCTACCAAGCAGTTTGCAGTACCTCTGATGACTACAAAGGCTCATTTCTGGAGAAATCTTTAAATAATGGCCTTGTCATCAGTTACATTGGGGGAGGAAGGAAAAAGGTAGTCAGAAAGGACTGTTTTTGACTTTTGCCACAAGAGAGAAAGCTTGCTTTACAGCTTAGATATATTAATCAGATTTATTTAAAGGATTAGTAAATCCCTGAGTTGCTGTGGAATGGGGGGGGTGGTGGTGATAAGATATGAATACTAACATCCCCTTGCTCAACTAAAAGCCTATCAACTCACTTTTCTCCTATAATTCTTCTACCAACTAACCAAGAAGCAAGGTGTACTTTGTAATGTTTTGAAGTCTGATCATTTGATAATAAAACCCTTCCCACACACGGGGTATTTTATACACAATAGCCAATATGCCCTGTGACAAAGAGGAGAAGAGGAGCCCAAGATGTGTTGCATAAGCCTCAGGCTTGAGAGATGCAAACGCAATCTGAGTGCCATTAAATCAACACAGAAATCACATGAAAACCAACCACCAGGAAAGCCAAGGCAGGAGACATGCAGAGTCCCAAGGCCAGTTCTGTAGCACAGGATGGGGCCAGAACGTTGCCGCACTTCACTGTGGGAAGACAGATCTTTCTCCCTCAGGGATTTCCCATCTCATTTCTCAGGACAGCATGAATGATCATCTAGAAGATGTCTAGTCATCTGTTCATTAAGCTACACTAAGAAAGGTTTAGACTAATATAGAGGTAAATCACTATTTTTAGAAAGTTGGGTAAACTATAGTAGTGGTAATCCTGGGACAAAAAGCCTAGGGCTAACCAGCTTTGGATGCTGTGTCAGAGGACACGCTTGCTGACAGAACACCCAGGTCTCAGAAACCACTTCTTCCCCCTCTGAATGGGGGGGAAAAAAAAAGTACTAACACATACAGTCTTTTTGTTCACACACCCCTCACCAGCTGCACTAGAGGGCAAGAACCATTTGTCTTCAGTATGAGACTGCTGAGCAGGCTCTTGAGGAAACTGCTGCAGGCAGAGCCCTGGCCTTGCTTTCAGCCAGACCAGTAGTGACAAAAGAGTAGAAAAGAGAAACAGCTGCTGACTCAACACCACACTCAGTGATGCTTCCCATAGAGGTCTCCAGTCAATCCTCCTAGCAGCTGGTGGGTGATGAGAGCACAGACCACTATCAGGCCTTATTGCCAATACTGGCAGAATTACCACTAGTACACTATACTGTCCATGCCAGCAGATGTATCTAGGGGTAGCAGGTCATGGTATAACATCTGTTAGCACATTTCCAAGTATAATATATGTCGGATGATTGCACATCAGGGTGGAACCTGCCCCAGGAAACCATGTTCTCCTTCATGGCTAAGTCAGCCACCAAAGACATGGCTTCAGCTACCAGAATGAGTTTACAGGAAATGTGCCTGTTTACACTGCATATAGACATGCCTCGGAGATGTCATGCACATGAAAAATATATTGCCCCATTAAAAAGATCACACATTGCCCCATACTGCATCTTTAGGGGGTTAATATTCACCAGGTCAAGATAACTGCTGCAAAACTGCAGTAGCTTATCTTTTTACCACAAAAGCTTTCACAACTTCAACTGTTAAAGTGAATGAGCAACCACGCTTTTCCTGCATTCTGGGTCAGGCTGGCGCAAAGTAGATTTACAGTATCAGTTAAATACCAGCTTCAGTTCCGTATATGGAAGAGAAGTGCAGACCTGCATGAGAAGGGCGCCAGTAAATTGGGTGAGATTCCCACAGTGGACTATAAGAACATTCACACATACTGCAGCTCACTTTGCTTGGTATTTTAACACACAGGTAACCCAGATATACAAGCATAAATACAAACACTAGGGGTTTTTCGGACAAGTGTAGGGAGGAAATCCATGTACCAGTTCCTCTGCTTTCTTCCCCAGAAAGATCAACTGCATTTAGCATAGCAAGCTAGCCGGTGGTATCTCTCCAATAGAAACTTGGGTTTTAATCAGAGGCCTGTTATATCAGCACTTTAATCAGAAAACATAGGTCCCTAAATGAGCAGATAGTCTCTTAGATAGCAAGTGAAAGACAGGATAATAATTATCAGGGAAATCTATTCTAATTGCTCATGCTTTGAAGAGCTTTATTGGTGGATGATTTGAAAGTGATTAAAAAAATGAAAAAATTCAACCTTCTCTTCTGCAAAGCAGTTCCTGTGGTTGCTTAAGCAAAAAGGAAGATGATACCATCTTCCTCTAACACCATTTGCGTCAGAGCAACAGCTTGCAACAGCTAACACCACATTTCTGTGATCACACAGAATTTCTGGCCAGTACCATTTTTAGGTTGCGAATTTGTTGAGGTTTTGTTTTTTCCCCCCCCTTCCCTGAAAGCATGATAAGTCCATGCAAAGAGCACATTATTAGGAATAGAAGCAAAGGAGTATGGAAAAGTCTGTTCCATTCCACATCTCTTCTAATGAGTTGGTAGTTGACAAATACATAACACCTGTTCACATATGGATACTTGTTCACTTGAACTCAAATAGACATTTGCTTTGTATTCTTCTGTGGATAAGCCATATCTACTGCTTCTCATCCTTTGAGCGTCACAGCAACCTCAACTATTTGAAATACTTGGGATGTTTTCCCTGTTTAATAGCCACTCTCTTTGTAATAAGAAACTCTGTGTTGCCTATCTTACTTAGCTGTACAAGTGAAACTGAACATGTAATAGTTACTTGTGTTAGCAAACAGCACCATCAGTACAGAAAAAAATCCAAAGCATTCAGCTCTGTGGAATGCCTTCAGACACAGTTGTACTCTCACAGCTTGTAACACAGCAAAACAACACTCTTACATGTTCACTTCCAAAAGCCCAGTCACCACGGGTATTCTCTGGGAGGATAATACTTAATGATTGCAGTAAAGTTGTACAGACTCAGTAAAGTTGTAGAGATGTCTTTAACAAAAAGGGCACCTGCCACATCTGAAGCCCAAAGTCAAGTGAATCACTAGTCAGTCAAGCTAGAAAGTTGCTGTGACAAACATGGCTTTTCATGACCTGTCATGACTTTGTTTCAGTATTTTTCCCTTCACTACATAGACTTGTAATTTTCATTTGCTTAAGAGCTTTTCTTCTTTTCAGCCTAACTGTGAGCCTTGCCAGGACATCTCAAAAAATCCACACAGAAGAGGTGAGCACTTTGTGGAAGTCTCCCACATACTCAGGGGAAGATATGAGATTAGGATAACAAACCTCTTTCCCCATCAAGGAGGTCTGTCCAGTCAGACACTAATGACAAGGACTAAAGCAGAATCTACTCTTTTTTTGACACCATTGTTCTCTCTGCAGAAATACTGGGTTCACTGTGACAGTACACAACATGTATCTACTCAAGGTTAATATCTTATGTCACTTAAGAGGGTATTCATTCAGACCCAAGGTATGGAGACAGTGGTTCTCACCCTTGTCAGGAGCATTTGGAAACTAGAATGGTCTAAGAAACCTCGCAGCCTCATACTTTCTTCAGCAGAGGAGACTGATGCTAGGGAGACTTCACCAATAGACTCCAATTTTCCTTTTCTCTAGGTTGTTAATCGGTTTTTGCCCCACCCTGCCACATGTAATCTCCCCAGTGATGGACACGTAATAGGCTTAGCACAGCACAGTGTCGCACCGCAAGAGAAACTCTACACTGTAGTTGAATCCTTTATATTTTAAATAAATATGAAAAATATCAAAATATCTTGCAAGACAAGCATATTTATATTTCCAACAGTTAACTGAACTTTTCAAAATAAAGCATTTACCATTATTTATGCATTCTAATATTTATTATTCTTGAGTATTGTTCATAATCTGAATCAATACATTCAAGTGTACAGTCTGAAGTATTAACATCTTTTGACTAAAAATCACCATTCAGGCAAGATTTAATATAAAAAAAAATAAGCCTGATGAACAGAAATTGAATTTTGATTTTGTCAGCTCAAGTCTTAGTTGCTTTTATTTATTATTTTTCTTTTACAACTTCAAAGCTACGCTGCTCTTTTGTTTTTTCAAGTGAATCTAGAAAACAGTTCCAAAAATGTGTAAGTGGAAAGGCTTTTTACTACTCACAAATTGGGACTTCTGCAAATTCTATGAATGAGATTTTCAGACAGCTTTCCAGGTTGCAGGTGTTGGTATGAACATGTCAACTTTTGGATTCTTTACCTAGCATTTAAGTTTTCAGATTTTTCCAATCATTATTGCAAGTTCTACAAGTAAAATATTTTCCTGATGTAAAATATGAAACTATTTCCTCTGAAACTGATAGCTGAACTCCCACTCACTTCAGTGGAATCTGGATATAGACAAGGATGTGCACTATTAATCTGATGACAGAGTGTAATCAAGCTAATGAATTTGACAACTTGAGACTGAAGAGTCTAGATTGAGGCATGTGCTGTTGACAAATGTAGTAAAACATGACAGTTTCAAGTAAAATATTACATAATGAATGCAATGTCAATAGAAGCAGTTTAATTAGATGTACCATATGGTTTTTATTAGTTCAAAAAACAACAGGTAGAAAAAAATCCAAATGATTGACTGGACAGAAAGAAATTTTTTTTCACTTTCTTCACTAAGATGGAACTAAATTCATTTGCATACAAGCAAACCAGCAAACACTACACTAGAAGACTTTTACAAGTTAGAAAAAAGTTGAAGTTCAGAAGTGGCACAATAAACTGACAGTAAGCAAAACATTTCTTGTTCCAGGCCTGTAGCAACTTATCTTGGAAAATCACCAAACCTTTCCAACATACTCCAAACCAGGCAACCCTGCTGGCTTGAAGTAAAACTCATTGAAGCAAACATTTTGCTTATTCTTTCATTACTACCTACCTCAAATTTTGAGTCACTGAGTCCAAAGCTTGCAGATCATCTTCCGAAGACTTCTGACAATGTATAGAGCAGCATATATGAGCATGTATAATACCTGTCATACAGAAGTATCAATTTTCTTAAAAGTCTGAAATTTAGAAATGCTAATTGAAATGTCTCTATAAACAAATTTTAAAACATCACTCCTTCTCAAAAAGAAAAATGTAACCCTAAAAAAGACTGCGGGTGAAAGAAGGGGTGAAGATCAAGTCTAAATTATTTTTGCAGCTTGTATCCAAACATTGCAAACACACTTCATTTCAGCAGTACAGCTGACCTAATTTAAGATAAAAGACTTTAAACTTACTTCAAATGGAGAGAAGGTTCCAATTCTTCATTGCAGAATATTTCATGTGTTTACCTCACTCATCAAGTCCATCCTACCTCCATGTTATCCCATCATTTATTCCAGATCTTCCAGTAACTTAATTATAAATCAAAGAGTCTAACATTGAGATAGAAATTGATCTTCAATCTTACAATTCACATTGTTATTCAACCTTCATAAACAACTTATTTCAAGGAGTAAAAAGAGCTATACTTTCTATCCTTGGAATGTTGTTAGTCCTTACCATTATTAATAAAAATGTGAAATTAATACACTAAAACAACCCCAAGTCTTTTTAATCCCCTTGGAAAGGCTTTTCATTAGCCTTTCTTATTACACTGAAAATGTTGAACAGATATCTGTACATCTTTCTACAAGAAAAAGATATATGTAGTTATGTGGAAAAGATCAGTGGATTCCTATTTGAATCATAGAATCATTACGGTTGGAAAAGACCTTTAAGAACATGAAGTCCAACTGTTAACCATCTCTACCATGGCTGCTTCTAAACCATGTCCCTGAGCACCATATCTAGATGGCTTTTAAACACATCCAAGGATGGTGATTCAACCACTTCCCTGGGCAGCCTGCTCTAGTCTTTGATAAACCTTTCCTAATGTCAAACCTAAACTTCCCCTGGCACAACTTGATGCCATTTCCTCTTGTCTTATTGGTTGTAGCTTGCGACAAAAGACTCCCTCCCACCTCTATACAGCCTCCTTTCAGGTAGATGTAGAGAACAGTAAGGTCTCCTCTAATCTTTTTTTTTTTCCGGACTAAACAACCACAAGTCTCTCAGTCACTCCTCATAAGACTTATTCTGAAGACCTTTCACCAGCTTTGTTGCCCTTGTTTGTACCGTCTCCAGCACTTCTTTCTTGTACTGCGTTGGCCAAAATTAAACACAGTGTTCAAGGTATGGCCTCACCAGTGCTGAGTACAGTGGAACAATCACTTCTCTGGTCCTGCTGGCTATACCATTCCTGATGCAGGCCAAGATGCTATCGGCCTTCTTGGCCACCTGGTCACACTGCTGGCTCATGTTCAGCTGACTCTCAATCAACAATTAGTGATGCTTTAGATCCTTTAGACCCATACTCAAGTACAACAGTTTTGTTTACCATTATTTGCAACGGGGTAAACATGTAACCAGACAGTGACATTGAAGTGAGCTAGCATACAATAAATAGGTTTAAGAAATAAGAGTTTTCCATCCAAAACCCCTTAAGTTCAGATCCATAGCAACAGCATGTTGCCATATCAGATAGGGGAGGAACCATTTGGTTAAAATGTCAGCCCGATTTTAACTTGACATAACACCATTTTATTGTCTATCCATTCACATCAGCATCACCAAAACCAGGATTTCCCACACACATTTCAAAAGCCCTCAAACAGGTGGGAGCAGGAACACTAGGACTCTCTCCTATTCTAGAGACACAAAAAGCATACCTTGCATTGTTTTGGAAAAGCCCACAAAAGAGATTTGAAGCCACATTGAAGATCTGTGATGTTTGATTCATACATTCCTCTCATGACAATGCTCCATAAGTTTCTTCACTGCATCCAGAAACAATGGAGAGCTCTGCTTATAATTTATTGGTGCCTTACTGTCAGCAGAGGTATTGGCCAGGGGATTTCAGATGTAAAACCTAATGACCAAGTATGCCAAAACAAAATAACATCTCATCTCGCTTTCTGTCTTGTGAAAGCTTCTTGAATCCCATTTCATCATTCAGCTATATCTTTCTCCCAGTTAATCTTTTTTCTATTTCTTTTTGGGGCTTTATTGTTTTGGGGTTTTTTTTTCCCCTAATCCTGCACAGATTTCTAGGAGTATCTGTAGCTCAGATTAACAGCACGTGCAGCAGACAAGCACCACAGTTCACAGCACAGGCTGTTCCCTATGCAGTGAGCAAGATGTTTCTTGTCATACATAATTCACAAAGCAAATTAAACACATCAGTGTCAGTGAATGTTGTGAAAGCTCAACAAAGGAGAAAGGGACTCTTGTAGCTCAGTCAACAGATGGGAAACAGCAAGGTAATAATGGACTTGCCAATTACTCACAGGCTGAGATTTAAAGACTTTTGACCATCTCAAAGCTGTAGTCAATATACCAAGTCAATATACTTAAAACATTTGGAGATTACTGAAAAAGCATAGGTTCTTGGCAAGATATCTTATCAGAATGAAAATTCCTCCTTTCCATGCAAAATGTGTCAAATTGCCCCAAAGTGCAGAAGACAGATAATTTATAACTGGAACGCTGTAGTAATACACTGAAGTAAAAGACTGTCTTGTGTTTCTTAGTGAGGCAGAAGTGTTTTGTGCTGATACTACTGCAGCATTGCTCAATGCATTCTGTGCCAAACATGAAAAATTGAACAAGTGTGAACACAGTACTTTAAAAACTCTTTATGAAGGTTTAAATTTATCAAGATTAAAACTCTGGCATAACTTTCTCTTGTTTCATTGCATTGGTAACACTCTTCATCATCACTTAAAGAACTTTGTTCATGCTCACTTAGATAGAAAGCAAACTGTTTTGTTGCAAATGCCAAGTTAAAACAGCTAACCACTGCTACTTTGCAACAGTTTTACCTTTTGGTTGTTCTCATGAAGAGGAGGCGGCTTATTCCAACAGGCTTGGTAACTAGCCAACTCTCTGTAATAAATCACATTTCCTGGTAATTATACTCTCATTCATACTAAATTGCACGTTTTTTTCATTACTGTAACTGCAATTCTTTCTCTCCCTCTCTCACCAGTCTTTTAATAAAGGGCTGTAGGTTCTAATCTGAGCACCAGAGGGTGAAAAGGAAGAAAGAATCAAAAAGGAAAGCTAAATGATAAAAGAATATGAGGGATAAGGAGGAGAAAGGAGCTGGTATAGGAAAGGAAGCTAAACAAGAATAGTGAACATCCCATATCTTTGGATAAGAGTTACTTTGTGCTTAAGGTTAGAAGTTTTTGTTCATTATTCCAGAAAGATTTTAAAAAGCAATAAAATTCCTTCTGTGGAAAAAGTTGGAGACAAGACCATTTTCTTTTGCCAAATGTCAGTACCCCAGGAAACTCATTATGAAAATTAATATATAAAACCAACTCTAGATATGCAAACACACATAAACCATTCATCGAAACTTTGTTCAGGAGAAGCACTTACTAAAGTACTTAATCTATAGTTTCAAGTTGGATTTTAGAAAGAAGTAAGTCTTTTTCTTTCCACTCCGCTTGCAACTTCCCTGATCAGTCAGTAGGGCTCTAAGTATGCACTGCTCAAGAGCTACAAATACATACGATAATTTAAAAACAACTTTTAATTAATCATTGGTCATTGATAGTAGTTCAACACAGCATCCAAAGCAACATATACCCATACAAGTTGCTGCTCACTGTAGAGCTAAACCAAAAATCTTTCGTTATTGTGCCTGGCTCATTTCTTCTCCTGGAGAAGCCTTTTTCTAAGTAGAGGAGTGCTTTAAATCTGAGCTAGTACAACCAGTTCAAGGTATGTAGCAGATTTGAATTCTACCTTTACTAACTTTGTCTTTACTAACCTTGTCTTTTGTGATATGGCCATCAACATTATACTGGAAGCCCTCCAAAGCTCTCCCACATCCTTCTAGGTACACAGATGGAGAATTCAACAATGGGTTTGCTGGCAATGAATTCATTGCATCAAGAATCATGGGAAAAGGTCCTTAACAGCAAATAACTACAGTATTCAATAGGATTTTGTAATGCTCCTCATAATATCTGAAATAAAGTGTCACTTGCAGTGAAAGAATAGCAGTGCTAATAAGACCTTATTCATAATATGAATTTATTTATAATTTATATAATAATTATATTAAAAATATAAACAGATGAGAAGGAAAGGAAGAATAATTAATTTTCATTTCCATTAGACTTCAGTGGTAGAATATGTTGTTATAATTAGTGGAAGAGAACCAAAATATTTCACAGTTACATAAAATTAACTTTATCAGTGAAGCTACATCAATGATTACCAGAAGCAGATGACTAACTTTTCTAAACATGAAGGAAAGATACAGTATAAACAAATTTGTGTGTTCATGTGCACATCCATACAAAGCAAGAGCCTTGGAACCACTCAAGAGATTTGAATATCTAAATTCCATTACAGTAAAGACAAAATAGGTATCCAGATCTCAACAGTGACTCGATGTTTTTTGGTCTGGGTCAATACTGCAGGTCACTGCACTTGTACACATAGCTGAAAACAACATTTTTATTCATGGAAATCAGGCTGCAGTCACCAAGCATCAGAAAACCAGCTCTAGCAACATCAAATACTAATTACTAGGTCCTAACCAGTGAGGGCTGATCAGAATTGCCATTTCATGTCCACACACTTTGGGGCCAAAGGAGAAAAATGTTTTAAGAAGCATTCAAAAAAGGTCCTATCAAATAGCAAGGCAGAAGACAATCAAAATTTACTATATTTATATTGCAATTGAAAATATAAACAGTTTCAGTAAACTATCTCCAAAACAGCTGAGGTATTACATTTCTCATGTTTAGAATTTTGCAGTTCAAGATAAGAATTATATATTTTTAAAGGTCTAGTTTCATTTATTCATAGAAGTGATATTCCAGCATGTACTATATCCTGCAACAGCATGGTTCTATAGGTATAATTTTTAATTTCCATCAAGATTTCCTCAGCTATTGTAATTCAGCCTAAAATCCATTGAAGTTACTATACTGTGCATAGAAATTGATGAACAGCAGAATTTTGAGCAAACCTAATCACCCATACATGTAAAAACATCTGATTTTTACAGGAAAGCTTGGTGGGGTATAAAAGGGTAGTATAAAGCAATGTACTTTATCAGCTAACTATAAATCCTTTAACTTAATTGAAATTACAACAAACATAACAAATCTAGGCCTACCTTGTGATTTCACAGCAGCCTAATACTATAAATGACAATCTCAAAATACTGATCTAAACTAGCATTAACTAAAGCTTGCAAAATCTCTCACAAAAAAGTTACAAATAGCCTGATTTTATATCAGCACAAAAAAAATTATTAATATGGACTAAAAGGTTAAGTCACAATCCGAACTTTAAGAAAGCCAAGAGCTTAAGATTTCAGGTCAGCAAGAAAATTCTAGAAAGCAAGAAGAATTCTAGACTTCTAAAGAGAAGCCATTCTAGACAAGCAGAATTCTAGACAACAATGAATTTCTTTTATTGACCTTGAACTGCTTTGGCTTCCAGAAGCTTGTTTTAATTTTTAAGCAACTCCTCCATCCACAGTTAAGTCCCATCTTCCTCCGTTTTACACCGCTGTTTATCCTCCTATCTATATTTTCATGACTTTACAAAATCATACTTCACTGAAAATGTGAAGTTCAGGCAAACTTATAAAAGCCTTTATCGCCATTTTTCCTCCTAAAAATCCATTGTGCCTAATGGAAAAGCAACACACAATGGTTGAAAAGTGCAGCATATGATGCCAAGATACACCAGTGCTTCTTGAATTCCCCAGCAAAAATATTAGCTTTTCATAACACAACAAGAATGAACAATTTCATGTCAGGACTTTTCCTTGTCTCCCATGCAGGCACTGCCTGCAAACAATGAAATTCTTTGCCCTTAAACTAATGAGCAACACTGATAGCAGTCAATCCTCAAGAAGTTGTGTGACCTTTGGATATTTTAAGGAGGAAAACCCCAAAGCTCTTGCAAACAACTGCATTTATTTGGTTATAGAATTAATGATGCCAGCCCATTTCACAGCTGATGAAGCAGCAGCAGCTGCTCTTTCAGCCACTATGACTGTAGCCTAGTGACCTTGCCTTGATTTGTAAACAGATTGCACTTTCTCAAATTTCTCTGTACTGTGATTTTATGAAGGTAGTGTGATTTGATTCCTGGTTTAGAAGCAGATACATCCCTGCATGGTTGATTTCACATCTAGAAATCCAAGATATTGGACATTGCAAAACCAACAGCTTCTTATTAAATTTATAGCTGAGTGCGTGTTCATGCGAGTGTGTGTACTTGCAAGCACATTCTGTGTGCAGAGGTACACGTGAAACAAAGTGAAAGTCTCCTCTGGTCCATTCAAGGTACCACAGACACTTCAGAATGAGTGTGGTACGCTAAAGTGTACCAAATGAAGAGCACACAGAATAATTAGCTTGTTACTACAACATCTAGTGATGAAGGTCAGCAACAAAACTGACCGGGTGAGTGCAGCCATTTGCTGATGAAAAAGGTTTGAGATAGTATGTTTTTCATGTTTGTCAAGCACATTTAAAAGTTACGAAAAAAGCGTTCTGTCTGCTGGCATACAGTATGGGCTTGTTTGAAACACATTTATATAGTGCTCTCTCTCCTTATGCACTGATTACCCTTGACATTGCACTGATCCCTCTCTCCACTCCTGGCTTCCTTACAGAACACCAGAGAAGGTGACTGTCATTCATTTATCACCTCATTCCCTTTCAAACAGGCATAAGCACTCACGCAGCCCAACATGGTGGGCAGTACTCCTTCTGCTACAGAGCACAGGAAAAAACCTGGTGTCTCCAGAAACAGCATGCTTCAAGTTTTCAGTGACTGACTAGTAATTAATTATATCAAAATAGTAACTGAAGATTTGAAACCTGGCAGCACAAAGCTGATCAAACTGCTCAGTACAGCCAACAAAATGAACAATGCTCACCATCAATCTACCGTGTCATTCCAAAGTTAGAGCTTTCAACATACTAATGTATTCAGGCATTGTATGTCCACTAGTATTTGCATTAGATATCCGAAAGTATCAATAAACACTTTTCATTTGGAACATGTACCTGAAAACAGTATTTGTGAGGTTCAAGTTTACAAGACATCCCAAGTCAGAGCAGTGACCACCAGAGAACCCTCCCCCTCTTCCACCAGCGAAGACCTCAGCTGAATTTGGGTCTTCCAAAGGGATGCAGAAGCACCACTTCAGCAAATCCTGTACTAAGACCAATCCCTGTAGAAAATTCTATTAAAACAAATTCTTGTCCGGAGCAACCAGTAGTCAGAGTTTTTCCACAGGTTACAAAGAAAATAGGGTCAAATCCCCACATTATTTGATGCAGTTGTGCAAGACAACCACAGGACTCCGAGACAACTCTACAAGAGTTATAAATCGAAGACTTTTATTTTATCAGAAGCTGCGCTTTTATAGTCCAAAATCCCTTAGTCACACTACATAAGCATTTCTACTGGTTACATATATGTGTCCATATTATCTAAGCTAATACATGATTGGTTACTGACTTACATGTCACCGCCCACATCCGGGTCAGGTTGGTTTACTTCCGCTTCCTGTTGGTTTACTTCCGGATCGTTCTCTTGCCGCATCGTCATACTTTTTCTTTAACCCTGTGTCATCTTAAGGTGGTCTTTCTAAATTACAGAATTCTTAAGGTGGTGATTCCAAACCATACAACTCTATATAATCATATCCATTTTAATTCATGAAGCCTCCAACACAGTTGGAGTACTTGGATTTGACACACTGAACAGGAATAAATGCATGTCTGGACTGAAGGAAGAAGGATGAAGAACTCTACACAACTGCACCCCTGCCCCTGCATTCTGTTCTTACAAATCTTAAGAGGATGTGCAAAGGGCTTAACTGCCCACTAATAAAGGCTCATCACAACAGGGACCAACTATTTCCTATTGCAAGTGGTTCTCCCTTCCTGATTAAGACTAGAAATTTTATCAGGAGCCCAAAAAGGGTTTTTCCCCTTAAGTACTGTCTAAACTGACACCTTTCTAAGAGAGATTTCCATTGCAAGTTTACTGTGTGGCAGGTTGACCCTGGCTGGATGCCAGATGCCTACCAAAGCCACTCTATCACTCCCCTTCCCTTGTAGCATGGGTTCCTCTCTCCGCTGGTCAGCAGGTCCTGCCAGGAGCCTGCTCCAGCACACACTTCCCACAGGATCACAGCCTCCTTTGGGCACATGCACCTGCTCTGGCATGGGGTCCTCCATGGACTGCAGGTGGATCTCTGCTCCACCATTAACTTCCATTAACTGCAGCAGCATAGCATGCCTCACCATGGGCTTCACCAAAGGCTGCAAGGGAATCTCTTCTTTGGTGCCTGGAGCACTTCCTCCCCATCCTTCCCTGACCTTGGTGACTTCAGAGTTGTTTCTCTCACATATCCTCACTCCTCCCTCCAGGCAGCTGCTGGTGTTGTTTTAGAGTTTTAGATTTTTCCCCCCTTCTTAAATATGTTATCACAGAGGCAGTGCTACTGGTTGGCTCAGCCTTGACGAGCAGCAGGTCCATCTTGGAGCTGGCTGGCACTGGCTCTATTGGACATGGGGGAAGCTTCTGGAAGCTTCTCACAGAAGCAACCCCTGTAGCCTCCCTACTACCAAAACCTTGCCATGCAAACCCAATAAACACTGTCACTGCTATTTTGAAACATCCTCACATAGCCAGCAGACCTCAGAGAAAAAAGATAATCACCATGATATCACTGCTGCTTATTAAGCTTTTGTAACAGGTAGAAAACCAGGCCGTCTTCTCATAAGTTGTATTTTCCATATATTAATTATTCAAGAAGTCACTTTTGCAACACAGAAGTGTTCTCTGTAAAGCATTCCAGATGTTTTAAAATTATCTGTTAAAATGATATTTCCCCCCTTTTTGTCACTCTCTCCAGTAGTCAGTTAAGCCAGGTTTCACAGCATTGTCCCTTTTAAGTCTGTTTTACAGGTGATTGAATGCTACAGATAAGCAAAATGCTGCCTGCAGTATTTATGCTTATTTTTCACAGCTTGAAATTGGGCTGGGACACTGAAAGCATTTCAGAGCTCGTGCAAATCCTCCCTTTGGATTATTTACAACCTGTTGATGCATATTCAGGAACACATCATAAAATATCATTAAAGTGATAAATCTGTCTTCAACTACTATGAGGTTCCCCATTTCCTCACTTTCTTTGGTACATTTTCAATTTTTGTTTTCCTTCCCTTGCTAATTCAAATAAGATACCTTGTTAATAATAAAACAGATTGAAAGTACATAATGCTGAGATACCTCTGTGATATGCTTACCTATGGTGCTGTGAAACTGGGTATAGAGACTACTTCACTGAAGGACAAATTATGCTGGATGAAGAACAGAAGTGACAATTATTTCTTATAAATAGATGCTGCAGATATCATCTGTAAGCTAAGATGCATTTCACTGTAACTAATTAAATTTGGATATATAAGTAGCAAAACTATACAAACTGTTCCAAATCATGGCAGAACATCTCTTTTCTTTACATCAACCTCTACAGTACTTGCACAGCAACACTGCTGTTACCAGACTTTACAGCCCAAATTATTTCTCTTTAAGGCTCCAAGTCTCCATTCCACAAGCATCTATTTAATTTTCTCCCCTAGTGTTTTGCCTCTTTTTGCTCAAGAAACTTCTTTAATTGAAGTCAAGAGAAGGAAGCAGTTAAATTCTTGCCATCATTTCCCTTCCCATATAGTAGGCAGAGCTATGTTTGGTAGAAATATCCATATTCTAAAATAGGAAAAAAAGAAGTCAAATTTCCCTGGAGTGCAGTATTTCTTGGCTTTATCACAAACATCTGTATACTAAATGGCATCTGTCTCACTGAAGAAGGTTTTCCCTCCTTCTGAAGCAGTCGGGTATGTAATGTACTGCAAGCCATATTTTGTGAATACTACATGACAAAAAAAAAAAAGAAATCGTAGTATGTTTTCCCTTTCCCCAGGTGACTATCAAATGGCAGCCAACTGTAATTCACAGAGAAACTGAGGACAAAGCAGAAGTGCCTATGCAGCAGACAGGGTAGTTCACAAGTTAAAGGGATGGCATGCATTTATAAGCAAGGATCTTGGTTGTGGTAGAGGTTGACTGCAATTTAGCAGTGCACTATTTCTGCCAATACCATCCTTGATATTACAGGACTCTGCACAGTTCTAGAAGAACCACACACATAGCAAAGGGGCAAAGATTAAACTGGTATTTTATTGCTCTATGAGGTGTCACATGCAAGCATGAAAAAAACCACAAAAAAACCCTAAAGAACCACAAAAAAGCCTAAAATACCTCTCCAAGGAAAGCTACAAGACAGCCAAGAACTTCCCCCCCACCCCCCTCCTTCCAGGAAAGCAACTAAAGCAAAGGATTATTTCGTACCAATTTTCTTACCCAAGGCACTGTCCTTGCCCTGCCCTATCTGAAGCATCCTTTAATCCTTCTTCTCAGGGCCATGCTACAGCAGCAGATGACACGCTAGACCACAGCTTGAGTTTCACTGAGGCTTTTGTCCTAGGAAGCACAGTACAATTATCATACAAAGGAAAATGGTACACTACCAGCTAACTGCTTTTTGCTTCATCTACAAGCTCTTAAACCATACAACCACTAAAATAATTCTGCCTCTTCAGAATGACTGGTTTAGCTGCTGCTGCATCATAGCACCAAATCCTAGCTTTGTACCTTGCACTGTACAACTGAATCATGCACTTCACTTCCCTCTTCTTCATACATCACAAAAGGTATATTGCCATCTAAACAAAACTTGCCAAGCTAATAAAAAAAGAGAATGAAAAAACGGATGAAGAATCCCTTGTGGTCTGAGTATTTATTTAACTCAGCAGAAAAACTCAGCATACATTTGACAATCCATTTTCACTGTTCCTATCCAGGCCCCTAGACAGGTCTCAGCACTGCAGTCTCCAGAAAAACTGTTTTGCTAGTATACCTTGCCCTTTCACTGCACAAAGTATTTAGAGGCTAGAATTACTATCAGATATCTCAAAGTGCTGGTTATTCGGGAGTTTACCAGTAATTTTACCCAACACATATTTTTTATGAAAAAAAATTTCTCTTTAACCCATTATCTTCTAAAGACATTTTGTTTGTCTCATTTATACTCTCATGGAAAGGATACTTGTCATCTGGGATGATAGTTCCCCCTCTTTCTCTGGTTTATGGCTGCATTACATAGGCTGTCTGCAAAACTAGGAGAATGTTCCTTCTTTTTTAATGTCTTATTCTTACTGGAAGAAGAAAAATAATTAATAATTTCCATTTAGACTAAAAATATTACATTTAGAATAGATTATACATTTAGAAATTATACATTTCATATACACATACATTATACATTTAGAAATATTACATGTCGCAGCTGTGAACATGGTTTAAAGGTGGGGGGTTTTTTCCTGTTTCTTGAAAACTTAAGTCCAAAAATAAGGTAAAAATTAATTCCCAAAAATATTATCTCAGATATTGAAAAATGAAACAAAACCTGTACCTTGCAGTTATTGTTATTTACTATCAAGTTACGGCCAAGCCATAGTTGCACGTTTCTTAAAGACAACTTGGACCATTTTAAGGCATGTACAGTATCACAGGGGTCAGTGAGATGAAAGCTAACAACAGTAGACAACACAAGCGGCAAGAGCTGTATAAAAGGAAAAGGTGTCTCAAGTCTGTGGGCATAAGCACCACATTTTGTGTAAGTTGCTTCATTTTGGTTACACTTCCCTAAGAATATATTTTTGCAAGCCACATATTAGCTTTAGCTTACATAGCATTAACTACTAAGCAATTCAAGTAAGATAGCAACCATACATAAAAATTGTGGTTCTGCTGTAAATGAAAATTCGTTTGTAGCATCAAAAGACTTCCATAGTGCTTCGAAATTATCACAGCTGTTGTCCAAAACTTGCATTATGTCTAATGCTTTATTTACATTTCTTTAAAGCTGTCCATAAGTAATTTCAGATGTAAAAAGATTACTGAACTGGAAGTTATACATATCCTGGAGGGGAAGGAAAAAAAAAAAGCAATCTGTATTTAATTACTGGTTTTTACTTGGGACAAGAGCACCAGGAGAACATCAGGGTAAAAGGTTAAACATCAACAGTATAAACTGTAACTGCCATCCCTACCCAAACCATCAGCATCTCCAGACCTATAAGGCTTTCTAAAGTAAAAAACCTTTCCTCCTCAAATCAGGAAAGTTCAGCTGATTGCATGATGTAACCTAAAGTAAATATGAAACAATATATTCCTCCACCTGAACATCTATTTGGGGGTTGTGGGGCACCTCCCCAGATATCAAACTACTTCCAACTTTTCCAAAGGACAAAAGAAATTAGGGTAGTTAATTTTCATATAAGTATTAGTATTCAGTGGGAGGTCTCTGGCTATTACAGCAATCCTCCTAGAAGAGAAGAGTCTCTCTGAAGAGCTGGGCTGCTTTTCTACAGTGCAGGCAGTCACTTGTCTCGCTAGGCACCAAGCCTAGTAAGATCATTGCTAAGATCAGGGGTCCTGACAAGCACAGAGAGGAGAAAAACAAAACAAGTTGGCTGCTGACAGGAAAGATAAATATTTCAGAGATTAGTGTAAGAAACACCTCAAGAGGTCATTATGTCATGCCAAGGTCTTGAACACAGGTACTGATGTTGTGCAGAGAGGACCTGTGCAGGGTCTGGCATCGCAGTCTCCCAGGGAGGCTCCCCAAGAGAAGCCTTGTGCTCTGTAGCTATGAAACAGTCTTTGCATGTTTCACTTCAGTTTCTGAAAACACATCAACCCCAAAACACTCCCTGCACACCTCTTAACTCATGGCTTGGCCTGAACTTGGTGGAATGAGAGTGCTGGATTTAGAGTAAAAGCATGTTGGCTCTAATTTGTAACTAAGAAAGAAGTATTGACCATTTTATGTACGTCAGGATGTTGATAGGAAGGTATATTGTAACAGTACACTGAATGTTACACACAGGAAGATGGTTGCAGAAATGCTAAATTAAGATTTACAGATACTAGAGAAAAGCTTAAGACTGTTCCTAAGTGTTTAGAAAAGCTCAGCAAACTTCTTGTCCTCCAAAGATTCTTTTTTAGTGTGGCAGCCTTGAGTAAAAGACTAACACCATTCTTTGGTTTCTACATTTGTAAAAGAAAAGTGAGCAAATTCTGCTACATATAAATAAGGTATTTGAATATATTAACTATGGTCTGTATGTCCAGATAAAATTTATTTTCTGCTATATGAGTGGCAAAAGAAAAAACAAAACACAACAAAACAAGATACTCTGATGTTGACATGAGCTGTTTTGGGGAAGGAAAAAAAATAAAATGGACTATACAGAATTCAAAGTTTAGAAGGTAGGCTGTTCATCAAACTTGAAAATGTTATTTAGCAATTCAGAATAAAATAAATAACTAGCATTCCACAGTTCCCCAGTTAATGTTTACTGATCAGGCTTTTGTTGGAAAAAGGCTATTAGCAGTGCATATTCTTGGACAAGTGCTTAAAGCAAGTGTTGTAACTTATATCTAACTATTTGTTCAGTGAAAAACATTTACAAGGAATTGTTTTTCACCCTTTTGAGGGGGAAAAAGTGGGAGTCAGTTGCAACAATGCAAGCAGAACAAATTGGAAAAAACCACATTCTATTTTATTGGGTTATAAAAACAAGTCTTTGCCAAAGTTTTATAGAGGTACAGTTAGTATGTTCAGCTTTACATAGTACTGAAAAAGTCACTTCTCTATTTCTAGGCTTCAGAGAAAGCTTGGGGAAAAAAAAATTCTCTATTGCACCAGAAATAGGTATTGAATTATAAGTACATTAATTTTGTGCAGCATTCCATTTATCTGTAGCTCTCTTGAAATTAAACTACTCTTGAGCATTAGAATTTCAGCCACCATTCCAGCATATTTTATTCCTGCAAAGCACAGTTTTCATCCCAAATGAGTCAAGAAAAAAAATTACAAACAATTATCAAGCAGTTATATTATTGCTGTAAAGGCATTAAGTAGCTGACTCGCTTCCATGTAGTCAAAACAGAGCACTCCATGTTCTCACCACCCTTCTTCACTTCTCACCTTTCAAGAAAAGGGGTTTAGTAAACAATAGCATGATGGTAATAAACTTGTAAACAAGTATATTTATAATAATCTCTCATCATTCTTTTATGACCTTTACTTAAGGCTTTTATCCCAAATAATTGTTATTTCTATTCATAGTTTGGGGCATGATATTTTGATCCACACTATAAGGATTTTTTGGATAAAGTTATTAGGGCCTGAGAAACTAACCATAAAATAGGTACTCAGTATTTGCTATATAAATTTGCAAAGTCAAAGGCACAAATCTTGAAGATATTTTGCATATCCTTACATATCCTCTCAGCAAATAACTTTCATTGTCCAGAGGCTACAGGTATACATCCTTGGACAGAAAGAAGTCATCCAACCATTTTCTACTTGATGAATTTTACATCAAATTATCAACGCACAACAATTCTTGTGGCCTTTTCTGCAGAACTTGCAGCACTTCAGCTTAATATTCAGCAAAAATAAGTGTTCTTCTTTACTTCAATATATGTTGGATACCCAGTTTAAAATATATCTATGATGATCCTAAAGATCAGTATATTCCATTTCTCCAAGAAAGCATAAAGTCAGCTTTAAATAGTAGGAGAGCAGGAAGAGTCAGACAGATACCAAAAAGACTGGTTTAGTTTACAGAGTATCTTAGGCACAATATCTCAGTAACACCTCAGGTGCCATTCTGATGAACATTTTGGCTTTTTCCAACCTTCTGTTGGAAAGATTTATAATAAAAAGACAATTTTGCTTAGGAAAGTAAGTGTGGAAATAGGATAGTGCCAGGAGTTTTGCACCTTCAGCAGTATTCCAAGCCTCTCTGTAAGCTTGCATTAAGTACAAGCAACTACACAAAAAAAGAATCAAGCACTCTTGCCCAATCTCTATCTCACCTCCTTAATAGAGACTTCTGTTATTTCATTAAAAAAAATTCTTAATCAACTCCAACCCATTCATAGTCCCCATTACCCCTGGGATTTCATTCAGGCTAATATATGTAATTTTTAACAAAGGGGAAGAAAAATGCATATGTTAAGAGTTCAAATAGGGATAAGTCATTTCACATTATTAAAGCATTTAACTACCTTAATTCCACACATTTGTTTTAAGGTTAACAGCAGAATACAATTTTACATTCTCAAAAGCATATTCAGATGAAGATTAAACTTTACAGCACAGTAGGACTCTGCCCCCCTATATTATAGTCACAAATATTTCCACTGAGGGCCACGCCACTCACTAACCACAGGATCTTATCAACAAGGCGAGACACTCCACATTAGGCACTTCCTCACCGTTAGCTACAACATTCACAAAATTCACCAAAACCAGCTTTACTTTGATTCTTAAAACAGACATGAGAGTCACACAACAGTGAGGTGGATATGACTAACAAAACCAAGACCCTGGCACATCTACAGTTCACACAAGAGACCCCTGCAGCAGCTCTGGCTGAGACTGGAGCCCATATCCTGCAAAACATCCCCTACAGAAATGGAAGCCAGATACTGCATTCATCTGCATATAACCTGAGCAAAATGCAAACATATCAGTCATAAACCACCTGTGACAGATAAGAGATATGCTGTGAATTTGGTTGTACTTGCCTTTTCTCTGCCATCCAACAGGTCAAAGCTTTTGCCTACAGCCTAAAAATTATCACTTCAAGTACCAACTCTAAAAGCCCTGCTGCAGGTCTTCTCTTCTTTCAATGGCTAAACCTTCAGTTGCAGGACACTAACAGCTTGCTCAGAAGGACTAGAATTGCAGCTAAGGTTTTGTTTTCTAATACATGCTGTATTGCTGAAGCAAAGAGCTCAGCCACCAACCTGACCAGCACAAACTACAAACACCTCAAATCCCTACCTTCCTCAAGCAACCAAATCCATCTACTTTTTTTATATTGCTTTATAGAAATCACCTGGCTATTTCCCAGCTGAATCTGACACCAAACAAAGCTAGCTAGCTCCCTAGCCTCAAGCTTCTCCTCACCCAGAAAGCAGATCAATTCTTAAATTTATAAACTCAAAAAAATGTATTTACAGCTTTGAGTGTTTTTATTATTAACTGCAAATGCTTTCCATCATTCACTAACAGATTCATGAATGAAGTTCCAATGTTCTTACATGCATACAAAAGTTTAGAAAACCAACCTGCAAGTCTTTTGGTGAACAGCAAAATATACTTAGAAGGAACCTTGTTTTTCATTTAAGACTTTCTTCATTCTTTGCAAAGATAGTTTCATAAAAGTAACAGCAAGCAGGCAATGGTTAAAGTTCAAAGAAAGCAGTAGCTGAACTTCACAAAATGCCAGTAATGAACTAATAAGCCACTGGTAGCTCATATATTAAATAAAACTTAAGATGATGGATGGCATAGATTTCCTAATCATATTTTACTATTCCTCCTAAATATTCTAGGCAATTCTAAGACAAAACAGCAAGAGCTGCCTTTGGGTGTACAAAAATAATTTTGACACATAGTACCTAATAAATGTTAAGACCAAAGGCTTTATTAGAGTTGAGTGAGTGGAATGGAGCCTGTAAAAGCAAAACACATGCACAGCACAGGAATTACAGGGAAGAACATGTCTAAGAAGGCATCTTTCTGTATGAGGGACCAGGTTAAGGTCTAATGCCTTTGGATGCATGCAAGCATTTACAAGATAGAAGAGACAGAAAACCAGAAATGGAGAGGGAGAAAAAATATGTAGAAAAGTGGGTGTTTCTGGGAAATGTATGAAAGAAAAACATTCAAGGCCCCCTGGTCACAGGGAGCCCAGCATCTCTTAAAACAGAGAGAAGGCACAGGAGTGAGTAATGCAAGGCAGAAAACTTAAGAGAGTTGGTTGTCTGTTGATATATGGTACAATGCATAGCTAAAGCTTTTCAGGGTAAAAACAGAACTGTCCCAGTCTTTTTGTCTTTGGAGAAAGGCAACTGTCACTAGAAGGTTTCCCTCCCTTGTAAATTACTGGAAGGCTGACTGTAGTGAATGACCATGGATTTTATCAGTCTCGGATCTTGGGAATCTCATGCAATATGCAGCTGCTTAATATAAAGCTATGTGTGATTTTTATTTTTTTTAAACATGCCAACCACCAGTATTTCCCCATGACAGCTACACCATCACTTACAAAGTTACATTTAAATATATCTTCAAAAAGAAAGCTTAATCTAGTGATTTATTTAGAAAATAACACAAAAGAAACTTTTCCTATATTCTTTCAGCAGAACTTTTTACAGTTTCAATTTCAACAAGCTTTGAAAGAGTATGCTTGTTCAAGCACAGAGAAAAGTATACAGATAGATTGTTGGAGGTCCTAAAATGTGATTTACATTTTTACAAACCAAGAAAGTGAAAAGAAAAAAAAAATGTTACACATTTCCAGAGAAATAGCTTGGTGACAAAGCTGCTTTTCTAGAAAACAGGGACTTTTAAAATATCAAACGCATTCATTCCATAGTTTGTATTCAAAGCAAATCCACCAAGCTCTTGCACAAAAGAAGGTCAACAATCAGTCAGCTAAACATTATTCATTAATGATGTAAGAAGCTATTTCAGAAAGTGGGATCTTTAAAAGCAAAGTCTGTCATGGAAAGATGCATTTATTTAGCCATTAGAAAATTTGTCTCATCTATTCTTCCATATACTCACCTAGGCTCAGTCTGTTTAAGAACAGTGCAATCAGTCAAGTTGTTTATTAATGGAAGATTCAGAACCTTCACAATAAATACATCCCTGGACTTTTCATTTTCCAATGAAATTTTCTAAATATGAATCAAACAGCAGAAAAGGAAAAGATTCATAGAGTTCTGAGCAAACTCTAATAATTTTAACTTAAATTAAACCTTATCTATCTCATGTGGTCTATTTATTTTTTGGGCAATCGGAACCACACACAGATATTTCCTTAAGAGAACCAGTAGCAGCTATTAAGTGCTAGGTTGGGTTGGAAATTTATCAATATCTTTCTGGATTAAGAAGGATAAAGGAAGGAGAGGAGGATTTTTTTCAAGAAGTCCCACAGTCTTAGTAGAATTCAGCATCTGGAGGAGGCAAGCAGTGTCAAATACTGATCTAGCTATGGAGAAAGTCATGCTGGTCTCATTCAGTAAAAATCAGCACAAATGTTCATGAAAATGTCAAAGGCAGCATGGCCAGCAGCTCTAGAGAGGTGATTCTCCCTCTCTGCTCCACTCTCATGAGACCCCATCTGGAGTACTATGTCTGTCTCTGGGGCCCTCAAGCTGTTGGAGCAGGTCCAGAGGAGGGCCACAGAGATGATCAAAGGGCTGGAGCACCTCTCCTGTGAAGACAGGCTGAGAAAGTTGGGGTAGTTCAGCTTGGAGAAGAGAATGCTCCCGGGAGACCTTATTGCGGCCTTCCACTACCTAAAGGGTGCCTACAGGAAAGCTAGGGAGGGACTTTTTACAAGGACAGGTAGTGATGGGATGAGGAGGGATGGCTTTAAACTGAAAGAGGGTAGATTTGGATTAGATATTAGGAAGATATTCTTTACTGTGAGGGTAGTGAGGCACTGGAACATGTTGCCCAAGGAAGCTGTGGATGTTCACTTCCTGGAAGTGTTCGAGGCCAGGTTGGAAAGGGCTTTCAGCAGCCTGGTCTGGTGGGAGGTTGGGAGTTGGACTATGCGATAATTAAAGTCTCTTCCAACCCAAACCATTCTGTGATACTATGATTCTATGAAAAGTGCAAAAAAAAAAGAATTAAAGCAAGAGACAGCACTGAGACAAATGCATACACACCGTTCAGTCACCATGGAAGACATGCTTCCCTTTACTCTTGGGTCTACTGTTTGGCTTTCTTTTTCTAGTTCTTCTCCAGCATGAATTCTAAGCGCATTTTGAATAAGAATATGTATACACATCCTCTGTTCTTCCTGATGACTGATGTCACGACTTTTTCTTTCCTGCAGAAAACAGATCTAACTACTCAAAAGATTTAGATTGTTAGACCTACATTTTTACATCAGGGATGAGGCTGTTAGTCACTTCAGCAAATTCTCATTAGTTTTGAAAATATCTCCAAGATGACAAAGACTTTCCTTCCCAGTGAAAATGGCTGAGCATCACAGACTTCTGTAAATCTGCAACAAATCTGAATCAGAACAAAATCAGCCCACTTGCTGAGACAGCATCTTAGGATAGAGACCAAAGTTTCTTGATATCAAAATAATTCTGATAACCTATTAGCAGGGAATGAAGCCCTGGGTTTTCTAGTCAGGAGTCTGACTGAACAAAACACTCTTAGGATATCCAAAGGGAAAGATTGTTGTAATATCAGAATGCGTCAAGTAGTTTACTTCTTGCAGTTAACATTGCTTACAGGTGCTCATTCACAAGGATTTTGAAATGTCTGCATGTGAACTTGAGAGAGCAAAGACACGACTTCTCAGTACTGATACTATGGAAGGGAAGTTCTTCTTAATTTCAAGTAGGTGGGAATTTCCTTTCCTCTGTTCTCCACAGATTTCTCGTCCTCAGCTTATATGGAACATTATATAATATTTAACTTTGTTGTTACTTAATTGCTTGGAACCTTCCATCTATAAAAAAGTTGCAAAATATTTTGGGTAAATATGAGAGAGTTTCAAGAGACAAGAAAGCCAAGAAGTTACCTCACCTGCCAGTGTTTTTATTCTCTTTTATGCGTGATCGCTGTTTTATCTAATTAGATGGGAAGAGATTTTTGCCTACCAATAGTATCTGCAGTCCTTACAAAGTGGACACTCCATTTTTGGCCAAGGTTTCCAATTACAACTTTAATAGAAGTCATTCTAACAAAATAGGCAAGAAAAACAGAAGCAAATAAAAATAACAACAAGAGATTATGTAAAAAGGGACAGAAACAAAGAAATACAAAAATGACGCAATATTGCAGGGAAAAACCCAACCAATAAACAAACAGAAGTGCAACAAATTAGAGAGAAGGCAATGCCTTTAGAAATTAGGAGAAAGTACAATAAAGTGGAACACAGCCATACCCTTTTCTTCAACTAAAATTGTTTCAGCTTGTGTTGAAGTAGAACAAAATATATTTTCTCTTAACTGAATACAAGTTTTCCCTCTTCAGAGCTGAATTCTGTTACCTGCACTTTGGTATATATTTAAATAGACACTGGGGTTTTTGCTATTTTCAGATGTCATTCCCATGCCACTGAGTTTTTTATCAGCATTGACAGAGCTCTACAAGCAGTGCTGATATCAATAGTTCTCATGATCAGTATTTATGCAAAGAATTTCTCTTTGGGGAAAAAGGCATGCCCATTTTTTTTTTCATTACTAAGCTGAGGTCTAAAGTTGTTGTTTACATTACTGTTTTACACCCTACAGTAAGCCTTTTTGTTTCAGGTATCAGATGTATTGTAATGATGTACTGAGTAAAAGCACTATTATGTGTAGCTATAAGCATACTGTACACTATTTTGCTCTGTAATTAACATTTCTTCATTTTGCTAATCAAACTCATATGTTTCCAGTTGCGTACTGCTCTGATACCAGCCTCTTTGTATTTGTGTGCGTGTGTGCAAGCATGCTCAGAGCAGCTGACAGAACAGCAGCACCCAGCCAAGTGGAAAATACAATTTCCAGCAAATAAAAACATGCATTCCCAGAGACAACCATCTATCTGAAGAAGTAATCTGTTAAATGCAGTTATTCAGCAATGAAAATTATCAAGATTTCTCCAGTGGTTTTCATCTAAAGGTTCCCTCAGACCCCTATGTTCTTTTTTATAATTAAGAAGAGATTTGATACTTACTAAGGGCTGACATATGCACCTAATCTCTTAGGCAGTTATCACTTTGGATAAATAATTGTATCGCAGAGTCTCTAAACTTGGGAATATTAATAAATAAATATGGAGGACATCCTCACTTTTGAAGGAAGGAGGAAAGCATGGGATTTTGCTGGCTTCTTTTCTGTATGTGAATATACAGATCAATTTATGCTGGCTTGAAGAAATCCACTAAAAGCTCAGTGGACAACTGGAATGGAAGTTACTAGATCTAAGAAAGGGATATTAAACTTATTCCTGACATAATCTAGTTGTAAATCAGGATACAAGCATCCTTGTTTTCCCTCTCAGCTGTGTGTCATATTCAATTTTCACATATTGGAAACTCTGTAATGATTTTTTCTGGTATCAGTAAGCTTCATGTTTTTGTTCTGAGTGACTTCCCATTGTGTTCTTCTTTTCCTGTCCTTCATGAGGCAAAAATTCGTCCTTTTTAGAGTCACAGTCTCTTGCTTGTTCTTCAGTTACCCACTGCTGTTCATCTCCTTTCCCACTCTCTGTCCATAGAAGTTCTGGCATTTCCTTTTTCCAAGTCGGAGTCAACCTCTCTATTTTTCTTTGGAGAAGAGTAACCCACTATAATTTGCCCCATATACTAGGCTAAATCTGCTGTGAAACATGCTTGAGCTTAATCCAATGGCATCTGTGGTGAGAGCAGGTTTGAATACATGGAGTGTAAGTGCTATTTACAGAGGATAAACATTTTCACATTTTTCCTGTCTAGATACAGAGCAATGAGATACACACATTCCATTAAGCAAAAATGATTGGCTGTTTTCCTAAGCAGCAATCTTCATTCTCACTTAATGGTCAGACTCGTAAAAGAACTGAGAGTGTTTTAATTAAAGGATGCAAACAAATAGTCTAATTTTGAGAGATGCTGAGCACCTGGTATTGTGAACCACAGATGGTCTGTCACTGCCTCTGTTACTGCCCC
>NW_010169714.1:59245-64057 GCF_000695765.1 Mesitornis unicolor
GACCCTCATTAAGGGCATACCACAGCACATTACTGTGATGGCTATGCAAGGAAGAGTCAAGGAGGTTACATTCCTTACTCTCTAGACACAGTAATGTAAATAATAACATCATGACCCCTGACATCTAACTGAAGTTAGCCTGGCATCCACATATCAGATTTTATCCCAAATGTGTAGCTACTTATAGTGAAGCAGAAAAGCCAAGAACTGTGAGGCATCAGTCCTTAGGTCAACCTGCAACTCGGCAACAGCTCCTGAAGATGACTCTGATGCCAAACACTGTGGGTTCAACAAGCTCCTTCTCACCTCTCCGGTCCACGAAGCCACTCACTGAGCCCTCTTGCACTGCTCTAAGTGTGTCTTGTCCTTGAGTTAAGCCTGCTCAAAATCTCTGTGTCATGCTGATTCAGTGTCCCTTCACACCATGCAAGCTAGACATGATATCTACAATAGACAGATATGCTCAGAAAGGAGAGAAAAAAAGCAAAGGGATTTAAAAAGGGGAGAAAGTGGTCAACTAGAGCTCTTCTAAGAGCAGAGCAGTAAAAATTGAAAAGGCACATGTATCCCCTGCGATGCTGAGTTGTTGTCCTGATAAATGTCTCTGCCAAGGAGGAGCTGTTTCTCCAAGACAGTGTAGCCCTAGAGACTAAACAGCAACTTCTGTACTTACCTTTCATAAAGCCAGTGGGAGGAAATCTCTTCTGGCAACACTATCTGCCACATTAATTTCTTACATCAGTTTAAGCTGTTCTGTCTTGTGCTTGGTATCTTTGGTTATGTCCAAGTAAACACAGTCAGGGCCTCTCCTCCAACCCCAGCAAGCAAATACACTGTGTCCAGGGGTGGCTCTGACCAAGAGTATAGTGGGGTCTCCATCACAACTGTAAAAACCTTACTAAAACCTTTCTTTGTCTCTCTGTCTGAAGACTGACAGATAACACAACAGAGGCAAGGTAACAAGGCAGTATCAGGTAACAGCAGAAGCAGCAAATACCAAGTTACAATATATAGGAACTTACTACCACACATAACTAGTTTCCACAGCGGGGTTTTCTTTGGGAGGTGGGGGTGTTCAGCAGTGCAGAACAGTTCCCAGAGCTTCCATATTTTCAGGTACCAGCACCTTAGCCCTCACTGGGGATTTTACTGACTATTCCCAAGGTCACAGAGGGTGGGAATGCAGCAACTCAGGCTGAGCATGAGAAGGTGAATATAGGGGAAAGCGACAAAAATCTTCACAAATGAATGGCTATTTTTTATGTTGATGTTTTCTGCTAAATAACTAAACACTCTTGTATTTTTAGCATTATCTTAGTAATGAATAACCCATGTTGTTCTTACCTGGTGCAATACTCTTCTCATGATCCCAATGTATTATATGAAGACACACACTACTCCCTGCTACAAAATATTCTGCTGAGATCCTCACAGCCAAAATATATTAAAGAAGACACTGAATCTGTCTATATACAGCTAACTGTAAATCCACCCAACCCCCGTCTGCGATAACTACAGTGCCTAAGAAAAACAGCCCTTGGCCTATGTCCTCCCCTGAGCTATGCCTGGGCACCAAGTCAGAGTGCTGGTCAGCACAGGCTACCATCACATGCATGAGTGGGACACAAATGAAACAGCACAGGCAGTGATGTGTTCGTGCTCAAGTCCTCACTCACGTCCTGCTTTGTTTACTGGAAAGATGTGGCTCTGTAAGTTTTCACAGACATACTTTGAGCTGAGGAAATAGAAGGGAATAATAACAACCCATTAACCTCCTAAACCACCTGCAGCATGTAAGTGGGAGCTTTACCACACTCTTCACCAGCATACTATTATGCTCTTCCAGAACTAAATCTTTTCTTTTCTCAAACCCATGCCTGGAAAAGAGGAAGTATCTGAGGAAAAAAAACCCCAGTATCTTTACCTGATTAACCTTCAGGTCTGTGGATATGAGCCAGGCAAAGAGGAAAGGTGGCTGTCAGCAAACCCCAGCCACCAGATTTACATTAGTGAATGGGAAAGGATGAAGCAGCAGGGAACAACTGAAGCTTCTTAACATCCCTGGAAAGAACCATCCCAGAAAGAAACAGAGCCTGCAAACAAAGGAATGACACACAGGAAATACAAACTGTCTGTATCGTCAAGAAGGGAGGAGAGCTTACAAAGGATGGTGGCCTAGAGACCAGCTCCAATCCTTCTTTCACTCCACACTGATGTGAGGCAGAGTTTGCAGACAGAGACAGAGAAATCTGGACTTCACGGCTGAATACCGGAATTTCAAGCATCATGGTAAACTAAGGATTTCCTGTCCCACTCTTCTCCCACAGTTACTTTACATATCAACTCATTACAATCTACCACACCAGCCCTGAGGTGGGAAGACTGAGATGCCATTAGCTGGCATGTGCAGGGAATAAGTAACTCCAAAAGTCACATATCTTCCTGAGGCTGTGGGTGCACTGCAGGGCAGTGCTGGTTTTTCAATCCCATCTGCGAAGCTGAGAAAGGCTGTCTTTTGAAGGGGATGGTGACTGTGACTCATGCCAATCTTCCACATCCTTGTTGATGTCTTTAGATCCAGATTTTCTGATTTAGTTTGTGGAGTTTATAATGGACAGAAATCCCTCTTGATGTTCTCCTGGCCACAGGCATATCTATCTCTGAACAAATTTCTGTGATGCTGGCAACTAATTCTGTCAGCTTGAAGAAGTTGGGACCAGCATCATCAGTGGTGATGAACACTGGAAATAAAAGATATGGAATTAATCTCTAATTCAAGGAACCCAATTATTTTATTTTTATCTAAGAAAATGTTTCTCTCTACCTCAAGTCACTTAGAAAGGGACTGAAATGTGTCACAAAACTCAACAGAGTTCTGCATCCACAGCCCAGTCATCACACCAATTTTTATTTGCTTTTTATTTATTATTCAAACATGTTACTGTTTGTGTTGTCATGGTGTCTTGGAGCCTGAGTCCAGGATCAAGACTTTAATGTGGTAGGTGCTGTGGACACAAAGGACAAAGTAGCAATGAGCAAACCCAAAGCAAACACCATAGGAAGCAAGAAGTCCTAAGGAGATACTTGAAGAAGAAGCTGGAGAGACTACATGCTCACACTGTGGGATCCAGTGCCTTTGCACACTGTTTTGGGAATTATTAGAGAAATTCTACTACCATCAATGTCACTCAAGCACTTTTCCCTAGAAGAAAATATTTTTTAAATGTTTATAGAAAAAAAATTAAAAGATAAAATTAAAAAATTGTCAGTTCTAGAGACGCACTTTCACATTCCTATTAGACTGCCAGATGCAGACCATCAAGCAAACACAGGTTAATCATAAACAGTCAATTCTTACTCGTCAGAAGCAGTGGACAGAGCAGGATTGTTTTGCTTAACCTCTGCTACTTCTATGGTCACTTGTGGTATAATTAAAATTTCATTCATTAATTCAAACAATAGCAGGACACACATATGACTGGTAGCTGAGGGAGAAGAAGACTGTATTTGCTAGTGACAAAACCCACAAAAGAAAAATCTGTGTTCAGCTCCTATAAACATATAGCTTAAAAATTCTGCAGAAAACACGTCCTAAGCAGCCATCTCAGAACTTGGCAGCCACCAAACAATCCAAAGAGACTGCCTCTAATGAGAATGATGAAACTACATTGTGGCTGTGTGATTCCGGTAGTTGTCAGAGCTGCTATCTGTAGAGGTTCTTCTTTGCTTTTTTAATAACCAAAGGTATAAATGAATTTCTAGAACTTTCAGCTCTTTAAAGCTTTTGTGGAATAAAAGTTTGCAATGGTATGCAGGGGCTAGTTTCACTGAAACACATTTTGGTTTGTCTCAAAAGCAGACTTTAGAAAAAGAGGTCCAAGCGAACAACAAACATGAGCTGAAGGAAAGGATATATATGATTTACTAACCAGCACCCAGGATTACTTAGTGCCAAAGTAAAATGTGCATCAAGGAAGTGAATTGCACATAGTGTGTAAAGAGGAGCTCAAAGAACTGCTTTGCAAATACGTCACCCATGTGGTACTCGGCCTGTCTGGATGATGGGCTAGAAGCAACCACTGAGATGTGCTGAAGCCCAGTGTTGAGTGCCCAGAAGAGGGAGAGAGAAGGCACTGAATAGGTGTGCAGCTGTTGGCAGGTGCTGCAGAGTCTGGGACTCACCTCAGGGACTGCAGGTCAGGTACCTCCCAGGCATGTCTAAGCACATCACTAAGGCATCACTCACTTCAAATATCTCCTAGTCCTGAGACGTGACTCTGCCAGCTGTTCTTTTGCCTTTGCAGAAAACCTGAGCACATTCTTGTCCACCTCTGCACGACATTACATGCAGCCTGGCACCTCTTCTGCACAGTCCGCTTGTAACATTTCAGAGACAGATAACAGTCTCATCCATGAGCACACACTTCTGATAATCCAAAACCCCACAGAAGTCGGGTGCTTGAGATACGCCTTCAACTTCCTCCCCCTACAAGTCAGGGACTGTAAAGACGACGACAACAGCTGCAGCCTTTCCACCCAATTTAGTATACACCAGGGCCCCCCCGAGGACTCGCGCGTCTCCTCTCTGCCCGCGTTCGCCTCGGGGATCCGGGAAGGCGGCACAGCGGAAGGGCACTCCCTGACAGGGACGCCCTGCTGCTCCCTGCGCGGTCAGGCAGAGGAGAGGGGGGCATCCCACATGGGACGCCACATTGCACCGGAGCGGCGGGGACTACCCGGCAGGTAGGCGCGTCCCCGCGGCGGCCCGGCAGCTGCCAGAGAGAGCATCGCGGAGCATCGCCGCGCCGCATC
>NW_010169715.1:0-1090 GCF_000695765.1 Mesitornis unicolor
CCTCGCACCGGAGCTGCTCCAACAGCCAAGGCTCAGGGTGACCAGGACATTTGACCCCCTCTCTGGTGTCACCAGGGGTCCCCCAGGGGTGTCCCTCCCCCCTGTCTCTCTCTCACCTGCTGCAGGTCCGCGGTGGGGACGGGGTCGCTGGCCAGGACTTGGTGGGGTTGGGTGGTGAGGGATGGCAGCAGCGGGAGCTTCTTCCAGTGCGGCAGGGAGCTGCTCAGCATGGCCAGGCGTGTGCTGCGGTGGGGATGGGGGTCAGCAGCCAAGGGGGGGACCCCAGATTGGGGGCTGCACCCCCAGCACCAAGGGGGAGACCCCCAGGCACCCACAGAACAAGGGTGGAGACCTCCAGGCTCAGGGTACAGCACCCCCAGGCACAGAGGGGAAGACCCTGGCTTGGGGTGCTGCACCTCCAGGCACCCACACCACCAAGGTGAAGACCCCCAGGCACAAAGGGAGAGACCCTGGCTCAGGGTGCTGCACCCCCAGCACCAAGGGGGAGATCCCCAAGCACCCACAGCACCAAAGGGGAGACACCCAGGCTCAGGGTGCTGCACCCCCAGGCACCCACAGCACCAAAGGTGAGACCCCCAGGTTTAGGGTGTTGCACCCCCAGCACTGAGGTGGGACCCCAGCTCAGGGTGCTGCACTCCCAGGCACCCACGGGGAGACCCCCAGGCACCAAGGAAGAGACCCTGGCTTGGGGAGGCTGTACCCCCAGGCACCGAGGGAGGACCCTGGCTAAGGGTGCTGCACCCCCAGGCACTCACAGCACTGAGGGGGAGACCCCTCCAAGCACCCAGTAGCACCAAAAGGGAGACCCCAGCTTGGGGTATGGCACCCCAAGGCACTGAGGGGGAGACCCCAGCTCATGGTGCTGCACCTCCAAGCACCCACAGCACCGAGGGAGACCCCCAGGCTCAGGGCGCTGCATCCCCAGGCACTCACAGCACTGAGGGGGAGGCCCCCAAGCACCCAGTAGCACCAAGGGGGAGACCCTGGCTCGAGGCACAGCACCCCCAGGCACCAAGGGGGAGACCCTGGCTCGGGGGGCTGCACACCCAGGCACCCAGGGGGAGACACC
>NW_010169715.1:1131-1753 GCF_000695765.1 Mesitornis unicolor
GAAGGAGACTCCAGCTTGGGGTATGGCACCCGGCAGCACCAAGAGGGAGACTCCAGCTCAGAGTGCTGCATCCCCAGGCACTCACAGCACCAAGGGGGAGACCCCCAAGCACCCACAGCACCAAAAGGGAGACCCCAGCTTGGGGTATGGCACCCCCAGGCACTGAGGGGGAGACCCCAGCTGATGGTGCTGCATCCCCAGGCACCCACAGGCACCAAGGGAGACCCCCAGGCTCAGGGTGCTGCATCCCTAGACACCCACAGCACTGAAGGGGAGACCCCCAAGCACCCAGTAGCACCAAAGGGGAGACCCCAGCTTGGGGTATGGCACCCCTAGGCACTGAGGGGGAGACCCCAGCTCATGGTGCTGCATCCCCAGGCACCCACAGCACCAAGGGGGAGACCCCCCAGGCACCCAGTAGCACCAAAGGGGAGACCCCAGCTTGGGGCACAGCACCCCCAGGCACTGAGGGAGATTCCCCAGGCTTGGAGTGCTGCACCCCTAGGCACCCCCAGCACCAAAGAGGAACCCCAGGCTCAGGGTGCTGCACCCCCAGGCACCGAGGGGGAGACCCTGGCTCGGGGGGCTGCACCCCCAGGCACTCACAACACCAACTGGGAGA
>NW_010169715.1:1810-2153 GCF_000695765.1 Mesitornis unicolor
CCTGGCTCGGGGGGCTGCACCCCCAGGCACTCACAGCACCAAGGGGGAGACCCCGGCTCAAGGTTATGGCACCCCCAGGCCCCCACAGCAGCAAGGATGAGACCTCCCAGCTCATGGTGCTGCACCCCCAGGTACTCACGGCATCAAGGGGGAGACCCCAGTTTGGGGTATGGCACCCCCAGGCACTGAGGGGGAGACTCCAGCTCAAGATGCTGCACCCCCAGGCACCCACAGCACCAAAGGGGAGATCCCCAGGTTTAGGGTGCTGCACCCCCAGCACTGAGGTGGGACCCCAGCTCAGGGTGCTGCACTCCCAGGCACCAAGGAAGACACCCCGACTTGG
>NW_010169715.1:2170-2632 GCF_000695765.1 Mesitornis unicolor
CCCCCAGGCACCAAGGAAGAGACCCTGGCTTGGGGGGTTGTACCCCCAGGCACTGAGGGGGAGACCCCAGCTCAAGATGCTGCACCCCCAGGCACTGACAGAGACCCCCAGATTCAGGGGGCTGCACCCCCAGGCACTTGGAGGGAGACCCAACTCAGGGCGCTGCACTCCCAGGCACCCAAGGAGATCCCCAGGCTCAGGGTGCAGCACCCACCGCACCAAGGGAGATCCCCAGGCACCACAACCAGGACAAGGGCTCTGCCACTGCCCTCCCAAAGCCAAACCTCAACCTCTCCCAGAGGGGGGCAGGGCCCACCTGTACTGCCTGGCTCTGTCCATGTACTCGTGCTGCTCCATGCCCTGCGAGTCGGCGGCCGAGACGTCGATGATGTTACTGCGAGACACAAGAGATGGCGGGGGCCGCTGCGGGGTCATCGCTTCCCCCTGACCGAGCCCCCCCCC